>NC_091439.1:5482000-5782000 GCF_964237555.1 Oryctolagus cuniculus | reverse complement strand
CGGGTGCAGGGCTCAAGGACTTGGGCCATCCTCCACTGCACTTCCGGGCCACAACTGAGAGGTGGACAGGAAGAGGAGCGACCAGGACAGAATCCGGTGCCCCGACTGGGACTAGAACCCAGGGTGCCGGCGCCGCAGGCAGAGGATTAGCCTAGTGAGCCGTGGTGCCAGCCCTGATAACAAAAATCTTAATTAAGAAGTCACTAGACTTGGATTTTAATTATAGTCCTGTCACATAAAGATATGATATAAGAAGGCTGGAGCCTCTATGAGTAACTTGCGAAAGGGAACATGGTAAAAAATATGCTTGGTGCAGTCACAACAATGGCCAACATTTATTGAATACTTACATTTGGCAAAACATCATTACCCATATATTCGCTAACAGCAACCTCATGAAAGTGGGCAGTATTGTCATTTGACAACTGAGGAAACTGAGGCATAGAGAGAGAATTCAGCATTCACCAGTCATATGAATAGTAAATATAAGTCCAGTCAGTCTAACTCTAGAGCAAAGGCTATAATCCACTATTTCATTCTCCCAAATTCCATCCAAGTGCATCCTAGGGAAGGTCAAAGGATGTATCATAGTACCCTGCCTTGGGATATAACCAAAAGTTCATCTTCTCTGGCACCTTTATGACATGATAATGCATGCCAATACAACATAATGAGGGTGATCTCATGCCCAAGGCAATCTTGGTGTACACTTGCCCAAGGAAAGCCCCCTAGGATCTCTTTCCACTCCGGAGTGCTGCAGTTTGGATAATTACCTAAGTCCAGCGGTGGAAAGGTTACGTTCCAAATTTCCCTGAGTTTAAATTTGAAACCCAGCTCATCCATCTATTAGGTATGAAGTTGAAACCAAGTTCTTTTTCCTAAATAAGTCTCAATTCTCTCATCTACTAAATGGAAATAATAATAGCACCTGACTCCCAGCAGTGTAGTAAGAACTGTAGGAATTAGTGAACAAATGAACTCTGTGGATATACTAGTGTACTGTTTAGCAAATAAGGAACACCCAAAAATATTAGCTTTTATTAACATTAGAAGAAATGTTAAAAGGATTTCCCATAATAGGCTTATAATGGTGAACTATCTTGTGAACTTGAGCCATCAAAACATGCCTGTGAACCTGAAGCACTTAGACATGAACCAGTATAAGCAAGGAATGACAAATATTTCTAAGCAAATTACCAATACTTTAAGAAGTATTCATTCTAGCTGTATTTCCTGGCTTGCTGATTGGCTCTTCCTACACACATGCTCTGCCATGCACCATGTGCCGTGGGAGACTTTTGCTGAGTCTGTATCCCACCATTTGGATTTTTAGCCTCTAAAACTGTGAGCTAGATAGACCTCGTTTTTTTCTTAAGTAAAAAAAAAAAGTCTCTATTGTTAAGCTAAATTACTAATAATCACAAAGTCATTGGGAATGCAGTTTAGTTCTTGGCCACTCCCAAGGACTTTATTCCATTCTAGGCTCCCTAGAATGCGGGTTGCAAAATTTATGGTTACAAGGCAAAACAGAGTATATTCTGAGTTTACAATCTCTTTGGGGTCCTTTTTAGTCTTGAATGTCAGCCTGGATTCATAGCTGTAACTGTTGGGATCATTCTGCACTCAAACACAAGCCCATGACTCACTGTACTTTGGATTCAAACCTTGGAATAGTAATATTCAGAGAATATTGATTATATGACATAAGCATGGCCACAGACCAATAGTTTCACCTGCAACAGCAGTTAGTAGTTACCTACTCTAGAAACTGCCAAGACCTTTGTAACATAGAAAAAGGAATCTCAGAGACCAGCCTCAAAAATCTACAGTCAACAACTGGAAGAATCTGCCTGGTGAGTTAGAGGAAACACTGCACACATCATATTTTTGGCTAATTTTTTAAAAATTTGCTAAATAGAAGAGTTAAATCTATTCTTTTTTTTTTAAAAAAAAAAGGAGTTGAATCTGACATGATCTGGCTCTGGGCCTCTTAAAAATATTCTGTCTGCTAAACAAAGATAACCTACTTCCTCCTTGCTTTTAAAAACTTCCCAAGAACAAAAGTTTACTTAGTCCCATAGTAACCTATCATAATATGCCTGACTGTCAGCAAGTTCTTTGCCTCCACCCCAGCTTCCTCTCCTCATCATGCAAATTACCCTTGGCTTCAATTAGATTTAATAAGCCACCGGGAAGTGCAGCAAGGGAAATGGAGAGCAAAGATTACACAGTGTGGGCTTACTCTTGCATGTCCAGCACAGCATTTCCCTGGAACTCTCACATCCCTCCAGGCTGGGAAAAGAAAGAATGCCAAGTGCACGGAAAGACAACACTGCTGCTGCTGGTACTGCTGCTGCTATCCAAATGTGAGACGTGGGTGGAGAAACATCATTTAGAAAAAGAGAAAATGAACCCGAATACCCAACAGCTGCAAATAACGAGGCATGCGAATCTGTTACCTTGGATGAACTCTGATTTCCTGCTCACAGAAGGCAGGGTCCTGTTGAGGCCCAAGATCCTGTCCAGGTGAAAGGCAAACACCTCACTCATGTCCAATGGCTGCTTGAGCAGCCCACAGGGGCTAGGGCCACAGCGGGGCACAGAGCCAGTGGCGACCCCCTCCAGAACCAGCAAGCGGGCACCGCCCCTAGAAGACACTGGCTGGAGCCCCACCACCGCACCATCCGCCAAGAGCCTCATTCTATGGATGTCATCTTTGCTCAGCCACGAGGGGGCGCTCTCGCTGTAGATCCTGATGTTGCTTTCACGGGCCTTCGGCAGCTGCCAGTCTGAGCCTCCAATTCGCACTGCGGGACCCCGCACCAACCTCCAGGGTCTCTTTGCTAGGTTATCTCCTTGAGCATACCCAGGCACTTGAGCTTCAACAGCCCTGGCAGGTTCCTGCAGCTGAAGCGATGGTCCAGCCAAAGCCTCCAGCGCCAGGGTCACAGACGCCACTGCGTACTTCTTCCTGTGCTTGGGTTTCACCGTGCCACGGATATTGGCAGGCTTGCTGCGCTTGGAGCGTAGGGTAATGTACACCACATTGGGCTGCAAGGTGGTCCCATTGCCCTGGGACTCCGGGGGGGCCAGAGTTCCATCCAAGGGTATCTCAGGGAAGGGGGCCTCTGCTGTGTCACGGCTGTGGTGTGGCTCCTTTTCGGCCGCCTGTCCGTGCTGGAGAGAGGCCCGTCCCACCTGGCTTACCAGGAAGCCCAGGTAGATGGCTAAGGCAGTGCCCAGCAGGAGGTTTCTCCTGGTCCTTGGCCGCCGGCTGCTCCAGAGCTTGCGCGCCCGCGCCAGGCACAGGGAACAGATGAACCAGTTTATGAGTTGTCCCGGCTTGTCTGGACAGGTCATTTCTCTGCCGCTTGCACATGTTGAGCAGAGTTTAAAGTCTGCTCCTGGCTCCTGCCGACATGATGCATGGTTTCCTGGATTCAGTGTCGTGTCCGCTTGTGTGTCTAAGTGGTCTCCAATGGGCAGAGGTGCATGAAAAGCCTCGGTGAGGGAGGTGGGAATGTTTTTGACACTCTCCACAGCAAATCTCTTAAAGTCCTATCAGCCTCCCCACGGAGAATTGTGGCTGGCTTCTGGGAATGAATGGAAACAGAGTTCACTGAGTCACAGTTTCAAACCATTTCAGTTCCTATACAAAAGAGAAGAGTAACCCTTTCCTTTCGTAACTGTCACCAGTAAAAGTTAAGGGAGAAAAAAAATCAGTTAAAAACGAAAACAGATTCAGTTTAAAGTAATGAAAACAAGCCACAAAAGTCCAAGACTATTTTTCTAACCTGTGTTAGAGTCAGACTCCTTTCACTTGATTCTGAAGCAAAGCATTAAAATTTGGCAAACCTGGGTGTTTCCTTTTGAAATTCAGAAATAAGGCAAATTATAGATGGTATTTCAGAATCTACAGCTATCTCATAGCTATTTTTAAGAGTCCTTCTCTAATTAATGGAGTGGAAGCACCAAGTATTAATATTCAAACTGCAGACACATATTCTCTTTATGTAATAGTAAAAAGAAGTTTCTTCACAATGAGTTCCATTATCTCATATAGTGTTATTACAATATAAAGCCATGAATGTCCATATATCTTAGAAGCAGTTACATATATTCAGCCACACACATGCACACACACACACAGAATACAAATCCAAATGCTTTTAATTCTTTGTCTTTCCACCCAAGTGGAAATTAAAAGAAATTAAAATAATCAATCGATAGTTACATTTTTCACATTATTAAAAAGAAGGAACTCGTAAGCAGCCCTACTTACACAGCTGGCCCCATGCTTGGCTCCAGGGAGAATGTAATCCCTGACTCTAATGCAAAGAACTTTTAAAGGCTGAGGCATGTAAGTAGAACATATTTCATGGTCAAGAGTGTTCCACATTTCAAACATTTCAGCTCAGCCTTAAAAGCTCCCTTGAAAACAACTGATTACAAAGCAAAATGGTTACCTGTAAACGGGCTACTGCACAGTTTTAACATGTATAAGTAACTTGAGAAAATAGTTTAAAATCAACTTTAATTTTTAAATTATGAAAAAACAAATGCCGTACAGTTTTCATTCAAGTTACTTCCCACTTATTTTTAACCCCTGGGTGCCCTCTAGTGTCCTGTTTTGCAAACAGACTCAGAAATATCAGGCTCATGAAGTTGAAAAGGATTGAGAGTGTTTACTTAGCTTAGAGGAGCAGCAGTAGCTGAATAAGTACCTTGCAGAATGAAGAATGCAGTCAGCCCTGTGTTCATTCCATGTAGCTTGAGATTTAAGCCCCAGAGGGCCCAGGAGCTGCCACTCACCATACCATCTTGACTGTTTAGAGTAGCACTTGTCTCTCACCAATTCTGAAAAGAATAGGCCTAGGATTTCAGAAAGGTTGGAAAGAGTTAATAATAATGAGGGAGAAAATAGAGCAGTGAGATAAGAGTGCACATAGATAGGAGAGGCATTTATAGTGTGCAGTTGCACAGTGCAGCACTTCACAAAAAGAAGTCGCAGATACTTTCTGATTGGAGGTTTTCTTTTAAAAACAGGTTAGTGATTGGCCTAAGTTGTTTGCATGTCCTGGCACAAAGGCAGGAGCTGATGACCTTGAAGTCTCACAAAGCTTATTCTATTTTCTTCTATAGCAAACAGAATCAGAAAGCAAGAAGGGAAGAGGCATTTTTATTTTCTGCTACAGAAAAGAAGGTTGTGATAGTAGATAGAAGAGTAAGGAGTATAATCCTAAAAATACTACATTTTACAATGCAGAAGAAAAGCAAGGAGTGATATATATATATATATATATATGAATGAGACTAAACTTCCAAGTGGTACAATGCCAAAAATTATAAGACTGTTATTTCAGCGCTCCTAAATTTGGGTCTCGCTCCCTCCCTGTTTAAAAGTTCTATGGCGCAGAGGAAAGAGAATATTGACAGTAGCCTAGAACTACCTGCAGGTTTTGGCTAAATTTTGTAAGAACTTGGGGATCAAATCCTTTTCTTTGTGCACCAAAACTCTGAAATCACACACTTCCACAAGCACAGAATTATTTTTTTAGACAACAAATGTGAATTTATTGATAGGAAAACTATACCTCTGCTTTTTAAAAACTATTTTAATATTTTCACTTATTTGAAAGAATAACTTCTCTGACCAGAAGTCTCCTCTGTTTGAAAAAGCAACTGTTTTAGTGGAGAAAGGCCTAGGGAGTAGATATGAGTTTCATGAGTTAGTAAATCTGGTGGACTCCTCTCCCACCCTAAAACGTCTCTTATTTAGGAAAAGAGAAGCACACTGTCTTTTCTTACAGCCATAGTTGGGATTAGTGCAAACTGAAGTATATGACCTGCAGAGAACCGGCTAGAGAGAGAGAGAGAGAGCCAGGTTTATGTTCTGCTCCCTCCCTTTAAACAGAATCTTAAAGCACTGAGCTTCTGTTGCCCTATCTCCACTTACAATGAAGAGTTCATTTCACTTTAGTGACTTAAAAATTACAGGACAATAACCTCACTGGAGATGTTTAAATTTATGACTGCCTAGGCCCTATCCACCATTCCAAGACTCTAGCTTAATCTGGGTGGAGCTCAGAAATCCATAGTGCAAAGAGTTGTAATTCACAGTTCTAAGAGTTAAATAGCTAGTTCCAGAAGCAAATTAGCACCTTTATACAGTTAAATGATCAGTCTCAGATTCCAAAGGCAGTGAAATAATTTGTAAATCCTTCAAGGCTTCCAACTGTAAGATCCAAGTGTGGTAAGAGCTGTTTCACCTTCGGTCTGGGACAGCTCTAGGACCAGATTAGACAATGAAGAGGGCCTTTGATTCCCCATCATCAGCACTCTCACTTCCCACTCCTGTCAGGTGTACCACTCACCCAGCTCCTGAGAGCACTCGGAAAGCAAAGGAGATGAAAGGACTCTGGTCCCTGAAAAGCTGAGTGTTAAGCTTTTCCTTGCTCTTGGTGACCTCTGTCTGCCACACAGACTAAGACCTACAGATAAACAATTTATTGCTGGTTCTGTGCTGACTCAACCCTTCCTCTGGGTTCCTAACCCTTGCTCACCCCATTTCTGACCTCTAGGGTCTCTCTCTTCCAGAGCCACAGCTCTAGCTTTTAGCTCAGGTTGTTGTGTGCAACACCTGTCCTTCTTGCCACATGGAATTTGTTGATACATTTTACTCTCTGTCCTAAATACCACTAGCTGCTCTGTCCCACCAATGGGGAAACAGCCTAACAATCTTTGAAATTTTATCATAAAGGTGTTTAATGGGACCAAGGAATTCTTAAAATGGTGCTCTATAGTGGAACTGTCTTTTAAGTTGTAATACAAAATTATATGTATTGTCTTTTTTTTTTTTTTACAGAAATAGGTGCACTTTTCTCTAACATTGGATTCTTCACCCCAAGAACATCTTTGCTGTTGGCCTGTATAGCTACATCTAGTTGCAGGAGAAGAACACTAGGGGAGAAAATCACCTGTCCCTAAGAGCCAGCCCCACAAATGGTAACATAAAAGATAACACTGAATGCCAGAACCTGATCTCTCATACATGACCAAAACAGCACCAAAATGGAGCAGATACCTGGAATTTCATTGTAGAGGGTGTTCTCTCTTATATCTGACACTTGGTTAGGGCTGACTGCCTTTTCCCAGTACAGAGATCTCCTACAATAATCTATTTAGACTCACTTCCTTAGAAATATTTGTTCTATTACCTCAAAGTTCTTTTTGTTTTAGGATGGTTCTGTCACATGACCAGAAGTTCAAAAATCTTTGTTTGAACATACCATAATATACTAGATGGATAAAAATGTATGAGACGCAATCTGACCTAAGCTTGAAAGGACAAATATATATGAGAATAATTACAATTTGTTTACTTTTAAAACCTAATAATTCATGGAGTCATCATGGGGTACAAGAAGAATTTGGAGGCTAGCCTGAGTTTCTTCTGGACAGCCAAGCTTCTCTATTTCAGAAGTGGACAATGAAGGCCTCAATACTCTGACGCCCAAACACCATCCAGGCCACACACATAGATGAGAAATCAGGTCAGACATGTGACCCTAGGTCATCCTTGGCTTAGATAGACTGACTTGAGATAAAGTAATTTTCTGTCTTGGTAGAAGAGTAACATTGAATAAAGCTATCTTAATCTTGAGGCTCCTTGCAGGAAATTGGCATAGTGCTGCAAACAATCTCTTTTCACCTAAGGGGTAGTTTGTGTAAAATAAAATAAAATAAAATAAAATAAAATAAAATACACAGAAAACATGGAAACGAAGGAAGGCTCCTGCTACACTAGATTGAATTTGGCACATTAGAAATGCATTGAGATCAGAAACAAACACCATTAAAGTGCAGAAGAAGGCAGTAGAGAGAAATTTGGAAACTGTCAATAATTTGTATCTGATAGTTTTGAGACTTTGTGTGTCAGCCACTGTGATTCTGATGTACCATAGGTAGAAGAAGTCATCAGGATGTGTAACTACATGCACATTTTACGAAGAGATGAACAAAATGTTTGAGAAAAGTCAGAAAATGCTACTATCTGATACCCTGCCTGCTTGCCTATTCCCACCTCCCCAGCCCTACAGACTTGAGTGCCAGGAAAGATCAGTGCCAGGAAGACCCTGATAGCTTCATGTACTGTTCTTTGAGATGTCAAAGCCTTAGTGCCGTACATCAGCTTCCAGGTAAGGAAATGTGATACCGAGATGGGGAGCACCTCATTCTCCTCGTCTCTGCTTAGGCACCTATAACTGTTGGCAATTTGGGGAGCACGGGTAGGCAGCATCCCCAGTATGGACATCCTGGCTCCCACAGAAGGCAGCAACAGAAAAGTTGTCCTTGGGTAGCGGCACAGGCAGAATCATCCAGGAGTGAGGCCCAAGTGTGATGACTAGTAATGACTAGGTTATAAGCATGTTATTGACAATCTCTGGCACCCCTGAGACATGACTAACTGTTTGGGGGGGGAGGTACTGAAAGTCATGTTTTATGCAGGAGAGGGTAAGCGCCAGTGTGATTTCAGTCACTCCTACTAAACGGTGCTTTGTGCCCACAGGTAATGAGGTTTGGGAAAATAGTTTGCAAGCCCTTTAACATTTATTAAAAAAGTGCTGAATGCCAGTCCCAAAAGCTGAGTTCTTTGCTATGTCTAAGGAACTGCCTAGCTCAGTAATGTTTATTTTTTAAAAAATTATTTATATATTTATTTATATACATATGTATGTATGTATGTATGTATGCATTTGAATAGTAGAGTAACAGAGAGAGGGAGAGACAGAAAGAGAAAGAAATCTTCCATCCACAGGTTCACTCCCAAAATACCTGCAGCAGTCAAACATGGGCTAGGAAAAAGGTGGAGCCTGAAACTCCATCCTGGTCTCCCACACGAGTGCAGGGAACCATGTATTTGGGCTATTGTCTGCTGTCTTTCTAGGCACAATAGCAAGGAACTGCTTTGGAAGCAGAGCAGCCAGGACTCAAAAACCAGCACTTGAATATGGGATGTTGGCATCATAAGCAATGACTTAATCCATGGTACCACAAAGCTGACCCAGTAATATTTAAATAAATACTAAATGGATGGATGAAAATATAATGGGAATAAAGCCCAAACCTCAGACCAGCGATCCTCAAAGTGTGGCCCTGGATAGGCGGCATCAGCTTCACTGGAGAATTTGTTGGAAACACAAACTGCTGTACAGTCTGGATTGGAACAAGCCCTGCTGGTGGTCAAAAGTATGAGAACCACTTCCCTAGATGAGAAATAGAAGAGGGCAGGCCAGGAAAAAGAGAGGGAGATGACAAAAGAAAAAGGATAGTGTAAAAATTGTGAGAAGATTCAATGCCATATCTGCAATTTGTTTGTATCTTTTCTCCCCCATTATGAGACTTTCACTCCTTCCTGACAATGCATCCACTGGATTGGAAGTAACAGGATATGTTGGTATCACACATAACAGCCCAGCCACCCACCCTCACCTACCCAATCCCCTTTGTCAAGCCAAGATCATGTTGTATGGATGCTAGAAAAAGAAGGAACTTGAGAGAGACCAAAGTTCAGAGCACATGGAATGAAAACCAGGAGCACTTATGACTGGGTGTGGAGGAATTGGCTAAGGAAAATTGCCAGGAGAAGTCAGTCCCCCACAGGCCATCACCAGTTATGCACCCATAAGGGCGCCTTTTATAGTAAAATCACACTGTTTTCCAAAGGCAGTCATCAGGCTCCCAGGGTCATATAACTGGCAGCGTAGCCAAAAACTATAAGCCTAAAAGCTTTTGGTTGGATGCCTGGAATGACACAAAGGAGTATAACACAGAAAAGAAAATTAAATATTTTTATGGGAATGAATATGTCATTTCTCTAAATATAAAATACCCCAATTATTTTTCCACAGGAAATGACCAGTGCTTTGGTTGAGAATGCACTGTCTATTACTGTTCTTTGGCAGAATGAAGCCATACTTGACTGAGGTAATCACAAGCTTAGCGGCAACTCCTTGCTTTATTTTCACACTGATTTCTTATAAGATGTCCATTAGAGGGGATAGCATAGTGAGGGAGCAGGAAAAGCCACTGCCTGAGAGGCCAACATCCCATATGGGTGCAGTTTGTGTCACCACTGTTCCACTTCTGATCTACCTCCCTGATAATGGCTTGGGAAAAATCAGCAGCAGATAGCTCAAGAGTTTGGTCCCTGAAACCCATGTGGGAGTTCCAGATGAAGCTCCTGGCCATTGCCGCTGTCTGGAATGAACCAGCAGATGGAAGATATCTCTCTGTGTCTCTCCTTCTCTGTCTGTAACTCTGACTTTCAAATAAATAAATAAATATTTGAAAAAGTAATATACACTAGAGTCTATAATAATAAATATGCATTTAATTCAGATGAAGTGAGAATTTTATAAGCAAAAACATTTTTATCTCAGTTGGGTCCTTTTGCAAGATAGTTTTCTCAGTTTCCTCATCTGAAACACTGGGCTGGTTCTAAAAATTAAAGTAGCCTGGTGGTTGACATATTGTAGAAAGTAATTGCTCGTTCACTTGTTCTTTCTTTCCAAGGATGATGCACACTCTAAAAAATCCAAAAGAAGACATTAACAGATAACACTTATTGATCAACACTTAATTTTCATGTTAAAGGAATAGCTGTCAGACTTACTGATGCAGCACATTATCCATAGTTTTCTTCAATATTTCCTTTGTATTTAACAAAAGACCTAAAAGATAGTCAGCAATGCATTCTGCCTGCTATTTTGTATTAAAATCTTTGGTCATTTTTGCTATTGAAATTTAGAACCAGTATATGTAAGGCAGACTCTTAGCAATGTAATTAAATGCTGGGTCATTAGTTGTAAAAGATAATAAGTTTTAGAACAGACATTGAAGAATTTCCTCTTGAAAGATTTGATACTTTAAGACTGGTTATGCACACTTCCCTTGAGCCTCTGGTAAGATTATCAGGACAATAATTATCAATAGCAATGATAGTATAATAGGTTTGCACCTGTTTCATAAGGTTAGTGTGAAGTTTGAATAATGAATACATAGAAGCTGTTACCACACCAAGGAAAACAGAAGAAGCTTTCTCATTGCCAGAACATTATGGTGGGAAAAAATAGACATTTAAAATATATATTTATTATAGCCAAAAAAAATTCAGAGCTGCTCATGCCCATTTACACTTGATCAGAGGAGAAGTCACATTATCATTGAGTCAATATAAAAACCCAATTTTCCTAGCAGGTATATCCCTATTATGGAGAAACTTGTAATGGCTTTTCAAACATTGGGTAGGGTCAGGCATTGTGTGTGAAAGTGAAGCCACTTCTGGGGACTCCCAAATCCCATATGGTAGTGCCGGTTGGAGTCCTGAGTCAGCTGTCTGCCTTCTTCCCTATCTTTTACCCTTAGAATAACCCAACCTACCAGATGTGTCTGGTTTCAGATCTCATTTCTTCTCCTTCCATCTTACCTCAATATCACTAAGTTGATCATGCCTATATACAAACTCAAATATGACTAACCCAATCAAGCCAGATTTGTCATGTGCCAAGTGACAGCACTGGACTTGTTTGGGGAGTTTTATACATAATTTATGTTAGTTAATAAATAATTCACCTGCCAATCTGTCATTAAGTTTCAAACTACATCAAAGCTTATTTACACGTGTTCCCTTACTGGATCCTAGAAAAAAAGGACGTTCTCATTCTCCTTGAGTAAGAGAAAAAATGCAACTAGTGAAATTTTCCCTAATAGAAGGATGTAAATTCCTGTAAAATATACAACTTTCTTTAAATAAAACAAGCTTAATATGCTGGATTTGGAATTTCTGCTGCTAAAGCTAGTAAGTGTCTGAGAAGCTTGGTGAATTAAGCTCATCACTAAACATATGTATCACTTTTCAAGTTTTCTACAGGGAGCAAAAGTCAACATCAAAACGTGTAACTTTCTACTTCAAACAATATAGCATGTCAAACCAGAAACTCTCAAAGTTCCCTAAAAGTAAAAGATTCTGAAATTCAAACCTTCCACAAATTATCAATTTATATGAAATGAAATTGAAAAATCACAAGCATGCAAAGAAAAACACAGAAAGACTGGGTGAGCAAGAGAGACACAGACAGAAAATGAGGGAGGGTACGAACATAATGATCAAAATTTAAACACAGACTGACAGGTATACTTCAAAACATTTGTGAAAAATGCATACTATTTTTAAATTCCATTTTCCACAAACTGTCTGAAGTACTCTCATATATACAAAATATTTAAAAGATGACAAAGTGAGAATTACAAGAAGAGATTAAAAATTATTAGGTACATATTGAAAATAAATTAAAAATCACATGTAGAAATTATTAAGTAATTGCTGAAACTAAAATTCAGTAGATAAAATGTTGACCCCTGGGTCCAACAATGTGATTTGTATTAAACTAAATCGTCTCCAAAAATGACTTTTACAAAACCTGTAAACAATCTTCTGAAAGCATGTGACAGCCATTGAAAGTGGTACCAAGAAGCTGTAGTTCTCAAGAAAGGTAAATGCATGGGATGTATCCCTTTTTTTTTTTTTTTTTTTTTTTTTTTTTTTTTTTTGACAGGCAGAGTGGACAGTGAGAGAGAGAGAGACAAAGAGAAAGGTCTTCCTTTGCCATTGGTTCACCCTCCAATGGCCGTCGCGGCCGGCACCGATCTGAAGCCAGAAGCTAGGTGCTTCTCCTGGTCTCCCATGCGGGTGCAGGCCCAAGGACTTGGGCCATCCTCCACTGCACTCCCTGGCCACAGCAGAGAGCTGGCCTGGAAGAGGGGCAACCGGGATAGAATCCGGCGCCCCTAGCGGGACTAGAACCCGGTGTGCCGGCGCTGCTAGGCGGAGGATTAGCCTATTGAGCCACAGCGCCGGCCATATCCCATTTTCACACCTGAATTTTCCTGAGTGAATCTTACAAACTTCCATGAAGGCAAAAAGAGCCCGAGAAGAAAACAGTCATCCCCAGGAAACAGAGATTAATGTTTAAGGACACAAAAGGAGCTGAGCTTTGAGGAACAAACTACAAAAGAGAAAGGATCCTGACAAAACACCCAAAAGTCTGCATCCAAATTTCCCTTAAATCATTATTCAACTTCTGAACTAGGTCCGTACAAGGCAAGTGTCAAGAAATGTAGTATAAAGCAGCAGACAGAGCTGCAAATGCTGATCAGAGATTATAGCAGTTGATGGCGCTTGGGAATTAAGAGACTGGAATTCACGGCAGAAAGAACTTGCCAAACCTAGGCCCAAGAATTGGGAAAGGGCACTCCCTAAGATTAATGGTCACACCCCATAAATAACAAAACTAAAATAGGTTAGGCACAGCAAAGCTTAAAACCATGTCTTGAATGGAATAGATTATTCACTGAACCTATTAATAATAAACAAAAATTAATGCTTCTTCTAAGAATATCATATAGAACCTCAAAAGTTTATCACCTATATCTAAAAATTATTGTAAATTGTGAAACCTGCCAAAAATAACAAGAGCAAATGACCAAAATAAGCAAACAAAAACTGGAAATACAGAAGACCCCAGGTGCTGGGCCAGGCCCTCCAGGAAATGGATGACATGCTGCACCAGCAGTAGCCAGAGCCCAATTCTGAAGAGCCAGTTTCTCTAGAAACTTGCATCACTTCCTGTGCCTGGGCTTGCTCCTGGACTACACAAAGTTCCACTTCCAGGTTTTGCACTCTTGGAGTTCCTGGCTCATATGGTTCACCCACCCTGAATGCTGCCTGTACTGGGCAGGAAACTCTCTGATAGTCATCTCGAAAAGGCAATTGAAAGTTTCATATTAGGAGATGTTTGTCCGGTACCACCACAGTTCTCTGAAATAAAGTCTGTGAAAAAGGAAACTTTGGCTCCTCTCTCTGATTTACACAAATTTTTTTGGATACTACTTTAGAAGGGTGAGAAAGATGGTGGCCATCCACATTTCAACTGATGGGCTGTTCCAATTTTTGCCAGGAAAAGAGCTGTACTTAAAAATTCATTTTCCACTATAAAATAAAAAAAAAAAAGAAGTGATCATGACAAGGTGAAAAATTTCACTGAATAGTGATGAATATCACTATCTTTTTAAAAATATTTTTAATTTTTTATTTGAGAAGCAGAGTTACGGCTGGCACCACAGCTCACTAGGCTAATCCTCCGTCTGTCAATAAAAAAAAGAAAAAGAAAAAAAAAAGAAAAAAAAAAGAAGCAGAGTTACAGATAGAGAGAGGGAGAGACAGAGAGAGAGGTCTTCCATCTACTGATTCACTCCCCAGACGGCTGCCAGGGCTGAAGCTGTGCTGATCCGAAGCCAGGACCCAGGAGCTTCTTCCAGGTCTCCTACACAGGTACAGGGGTCCAAGCACTTGGGCCATTTCTACTGCTTTCCCAGACCATAGCAGAGAGCTGGATTAGAAGTGGAGCAGCCATAGATGCCAGCATCGCAGTCAGAAGCTTAGCCCATTATGCCACAGTGCCAGCCACAATCGCTATCTTCAAAGTACCCACATACTATTCAAAGAATAAAATATTAATTCTAACAGATATGTAGGCAGTAAAAGTCGTTTGTAAAGTGCTGACCATTTGTATGGCTGACCTATATGAAACAGCACAAGTGAATAATGAGGGTTGACTAGTTTGTTTTGACCAGTTTGTTTTGTGCCTTTGAAACCTTTGAAAGTTATGGCACAGTCTTTTTTTTTTTTAATTTATTTTATTTTTTTACAGGCAGAGTTAGTGAGAGATTCTTATTTCAACTGTATTATGGTGCACTCTTGCTTCCTTTAATCTGAAAAACATGCCATAACTGTAAAGTATTGTTACCAGAACAAGAGAAAGTACTGCTTTATTATCTCAAACATTAAAATAAGATGTTATACTGCCATTATTCTAACTATCCTGTGTACTACCACTTTCCTGGTGTGCTTATAAGGTGAAATTTCTCAGACTTTCTGCTGGAATTAAGAATGACTGATTATTTCTGGCGCCGCAGCTCACTAGGCTAATCCTCTGCCTGCAGTACCAGCACCCCAGGTTCTAGTCCCGGTTGGGGCACTGGATTCTGTCCCGGTTGCTTCTCTTCCAGTCCAGCTCTCTGCTGCAGCCCGGGAAGGCAGTGGAGGATGGCCCAAGTCCTTGGGCCCTACACCCACGTGGGAGACCAGGAGAAGCACCTGGCTCCTGGCTTCGGATCTTCGGATCGGCACAGCGTGCAGGCTGTAGTGGCCATTTGGGGGTGAACCAATGGAAAGAAGACCTTTCTCTCTGTCTCTCTCACTGTCTAATTCTGCCTGCAAAAAGAAAAAAAAAAGAATGACTGATTAGATGATGAACAATAACTAGATGCAGGAAGTTTTCCAGTGATACTGTCACTTTCCTGCTACGTCTTTCATTTGATGATTACTTATATGTTCCCCAAATTAAAAATTTATTTCAGTTCATATTAAGTTCATATATGGAAAGCCAAGACACTCTGGGGGAAAAAACAAAACAAAACAAAACAAAACTAAATGCTACTGCCGTTGCAACCAATTGGGGAGTGAACCAGCAGATGGAAGACCTTTCTCTCTCTCTCTCTCTCTCTCTCTCTCTCTCTCTCTCTGTCTCTCTTCTCTGTGTAACTCTGACTTGAAAATAAATAAATTTTTAAATATATATGTATACACACACACACACACACACACACACACATATATATATATATATTAAGCCATATCCAAAGCCATAGTTATTTCTCTGGAGTGCTATCTAATGAATGTGAAGAAGTAAAAGAGATTTGGAGCTACTCAACTTTAATGGTGTTTCATCATGTTCATATTTAGCATATTTAATATGGGCATTTTTTTTTCACTTTCCCTAAAAAGGAATAATATTTATTGATTAAAAGTGGAAAATGATAGTTAAAATACTAGTCTCTTTTCGGAATATTTCACTATATTATGCAATGTCTAATGGATTTTATTTTTCATGTAATTTTTTTTCTTACCTATTAAATAGAGATAAATATTTAGAGAGCAAGAGTGAGAGAAATTCACAGGTGATTGAGCCAATAAAATACCATACCAGGGGATTCCAATTCAATCCCATCAAGGTGGCATGTACCAATGCCATCTCACTAGTCCCAGTGATCAATTTCTGTTCACAATTGATCATAATGATAGGACTAAGAACCAAAGGGATCACATAAACAAGACTAGTGTCTGCAAATACTAGCTGATAGAATAAAAAAGGGAGAGAACAATCCAACATGGGAAGTGAGATACACAGCAGACCCACAGAATGACAGATGTCCTAAACAGCACTCTGGCCTCAGAATCAGCCCTTAAGGCATTCAGATCCAGCTGAAGAGCCCATGAGAGTATTTCAGGCATGGAAAGCCAAGACACTCTGGGGGAAAAAACAAAACAAAACAAAACAAAACTAAATGAAAGATCTCCGCGACTGAGATCCCAGTGGAAAGAACAGGTCATCAAAGAAGGAGGTACCTTTCTCTGAAGGGAGGAGAGAACTTCCACTTTGACCATGGCCTTGTCTAAATATGATCAGAGTCGTTGAACTCAGGGGGCTTCCATAGCCTTGGCAGCTCATGACAAGAGCCTAGGGTGATTACTGATGCCATAAACAAGAGTGTCAATTTGTTAAGTCAACAACAGGAGTCACTGTGCACTTACTCCTCGTGTAGGATCTTTGTCCTTAGTGTGCTGTACATTGAGATTTAATGCTATAACGAGTACTCAAACAGTATTTTTCACTTTATGTTTCTGTGTGGGAGCAAAATGTTGAAATCATTACTTAATATATGCTAAACTGATCTTCTGTATATAAAGATAATCGAAAATGAATCTTGATGTGAATGGAAGGGGAGAGGGAGTGGGAAAGGGGAGGGTTGCGGGTGGGAGGGATGTTATGGGGGGGAAGCCATTGTAACCCATAAGCTGTACTTTGGAAATTTATATTCATTAAATAAAAATTAACAAAAATAAAAAAATAAAAAATAATAATACACAGAAGAAAATAAAGCAAAAGAAGCCCTAAAAAATTAGTGATAGATTTGTAACACAAAATTGGAATGCATAACATATAATCAAATAGATAATCCCTCTGAACAAAATTATGAAATTAAAAATTATTCAGTTGGATTTAAAGGAAGATTGGGCAAAGCAGAATACAGGGTTTGTAGAATCAAAGGACAGGTGGAAAACATAAAAACAGTATATCAGAACATAAAATGAATGGAAATAATTAGAACTGAGTGTTTAAGAGATGTGTAGGGCAGTTAAAGATCAAACGTATGTGTAATTGGATGTCTAGAAGAAAAGAGAAAGATAACGTGACAGAAACAATATCTGAAAAGATGAACACAGAGGATTTTGAAACTGATAAAAAACATCAATCTAAACATTCAAGAAAACTATTAAACTTAATAGAAGACATTTGCAAAGGCAGCTGTCACCAAATACTTTCTTAACTTATTAAAAGAAAAATATATGCAATCAGAAAGAGAAGTTCCAGACCAAGGTAGGTCCCAAGAAAATATACAAATTGGGGGCCAGCATTGTGGCACAGCAGGCTAAGCCACCACCTGCAATGCCAGTATCCCATATCAAAGCGCCACTTTGAGTCCCCAGTTCTCACTTCCAATCAGGCTCCTTGCAAAAGTGTTTGAGAAGGCAGCAGAAATGACCTAATTGCTTGGACCCTTGCCATCCACATACCAGACCTAGATGGAGTTTTCAGCTCCTGGCTTTGGCATGGCCCACTAACCGTTGTGGCCATGCAAAGATTTATTTAAGGTACAAAAAGAAATCAAACAAGAACAATATTTGAAGAGAAAACAGCCAAATTTTTCAGATTCTACAAATGGTACAAACAGAAAGATAAACATTTTTTTATAAGGTTTGGATAATTGGAGGCCAGTTGTTTTTTAATGGAATCTTAGAACTGGGAAAGAATCCGAGAGAAACTAAATATAACCCACTGATTGTACAGATGAAGCAGGCTGAAGGTTACACAAGTAAACGACCTAAAGAAAGTCAAATAAGGCACAGCAAGAATCTCAAGTCTTAACTTCAAATTAAGTGATCTTTTCACTGGAGGAGACATTCCCTCTATTACAGTTTTATTATGTCAATAGCACAATCAGATCACAGAGACTGTTCTCTCATTTTAAAGCTAAATTTCCTGAAGTATTTTTCAAATCTTTCCCACTGACCTCTACCTTGCCAACATATTGACAATCAGAAAGAATAATGTTTGATTAGTCACTTGTTCAAGATTATATAATGCGAGAGTTGAAGCAGTGACTAAAATTCAAATCTATGAACTTGCAAGTACTGAGTATTTTTTATATTCAGTGTTCCAAAAGTGGTGTTTGAGCACTGTAACTAAAATCCTGAAACTACTGTTCATCCACTGTTTGCCTTAGGAATTGCTTGTTTTTTGGTCCACCCAGTGGCCAATTCATTTCTTTGTACTTTATGAAAGAGGAGGGAGCACAGCAGAAAATGGAGAAAAGAACTATAATTTTTTTTGGTGGGTGTCTGATTTCTGTCTGCCTAAAACCCTCTTGATTCTAGAAAAAGACCCAATAACACCCCTGGATATGAGAATAAATACATGGGTCACTACAGCAAAAAGAGTAGAACTCAGTGATAGAAAAGCAGTTGATTCAGGGTTGAGAACTTTGCTCAAGCTTGGAATATTAAACTTTTCTTAGGGTTTTAAATTGATAACATTAATCTCTCATGATGAAATCATGAGTTTGTGAGTTGACAAATTGATAGTGGCCATCATTTCAGCCAGCTTGAGAAAATGAACCCAGTATTCAGAATGAAGCACAGGAGAAAAAAGGTAATGACACGATTTCCTTGACAATGTTTTTTTTTTTTTTAATACTTCCTCTATTGGGGATAGAAAATAATCTAATCATTCAATATAGCTTATTGTAAATTTATTTTTTATTATTTAAATTTTTGAAAATTTCTTTTCATTTTCACATCTAGTTGTTGAATTTTGTCATTCTCAAATTTCTCATTTCTTGGTCAGATGGCTTTTTGCCTGGGGTAAGCCCTCAGAAATCCAGTCGTTTGATATAGCTGAGTGTGCTTGCCTGCAGTTTACACATGTTGCATGTTTCTCTCTTTCTCTTTCTCTCTCTCTCTCTCTCTCTCTCTCTCTCGGCTTCTGCAGCAGCTGATCTAGTTAGCTCATCCATGTTCTACCTTTCTTCACCCCTTCAGACTTGGGATTTGTAATCCTAGATAGCTGTGAAGTCTAATTCTTAATTCCTAGGCAAAAAGAGGAAGGAGTCATTCATATTCTTCTCACTGGAGTTGAAGATAATACCCAGATACCTGATTGGGCCCACCAGAGGTTGCTACTGGAGGCCAGACAAAGTAATAGTACTGATAACCTACTCTCTCTGTCCCTGAAACCTGGAAATACCACCTGACCTTACAAGGTGACCTTTAAGCTGGAGTAGTCCAGTTGCTAATGTAAAACTGTGACTGCTACTTCCAAGCCAAAAAGAGCAATGTTAGTGAGACACATTTGAGCTTAAGCTACTTTAGGTTCATGATACATCAATCTCTGAATAGAACTTAAGTGAAAGAAGCTTATTTTGCCAGTAACCATGAATTCTAGAAAGTTGAGAAATCAGGAGCTGTGCTAATAGCAAAGCTGAATTCCCTACCTCTTGATTTAGGAAGCTTCTTAATCTTTTCTTTTGTCTTTGCACTAGGTTAGTATATACCTACTCCTTCACCTTATGATATTTTTATAAGTTGATTATCACACCATTCTTATTTTTTTTAAAAGATTTATTTATTTACTTGAAAGTCAGAGTTATACAGATAGAGAAGGAGAGACAGAGAGAGAGAGAGAGGTCTTCCATCTGCTGGTTCACTCCCTAGATGGCCACAACAACTAGAGCCTTGCCAATCCAAAGCCAGGAGTGAGGAGCTTATTCATGTCTTCCCATGTGGGTTCAGGGGCCCAGGGACTTGGGCCATCTTCTACTGCTTTCCCAGGCCACAGCAGAGAGGTGGATCTGAAGCTGGAGAAGCTGGGTCTTGAACTGGCGCCCATATGGAATGCCAGCACTGCAGGCAGCGACTTTACATGCTATGCCACAGCGCCGGCCCCAACACCTTATGATTTATTATTCCTCTCTACATCCAATAATTTCCCTTGTTTATTTGCAATATTTTACTTATTACACAACATTATTTTTATTATTAGTTGGGTGTCTTTTTGTTTCATTTTGTTTCAGGGAACAGAAAACATGAAAATCAGCGCAAGCTGCCACAGGCAGAAATGTTATTGGTTGGTCTTACAAGAACATACAGAGATAAAGTACGCTTTAGAGCAGTTAATCAAATCTGGATGCATTTCTCTGTGATTCTCTTGGCTTCACCCTTGTCCAAGGACTGGTCACATCCTTATGCTGACTTTCCTCCTGATCACAAGGTGGCTGTGAAGCAACAGACCTATATGCTCCCTTCTTCATGTCTATGTAGAAAAGATTATAAATATTCCACAACTACCAGATAAGATTTCTGAGCTTTGTACAGAAGCCAGTCACTATAGATAAGAGTATCATATAGTAGATATTTGGTTGCATGCTCATTGTTGAACCAGTAATTATTCATAAATAATTTTGAATGGTTTCTGGATCTTACTGTAGGATCAGCACAACACACATACTTATTTCAAAACACCGGGGAGGATTCAGCTCTGTGGCTCAGTGGATTAAAGTCCTGGCCTGAAGTTCCAGCATTCCATATGGGTGCCAGTTGGAGTCCGGCTGCTCCATTTCCAATCCAGCTCCCTGCTAAGATGCCTGAAAAAGCAGCAGAGGATGACCCAAGTTCTTGGTCTCCTGCACCTGCTTGGGAGACCCAGAGGAAGCCCTTGACTCCTGGCTTCAGGCTGGTTCAGTACTAGCCATTGTGGCCATTTGAGGAGTGAATGAGCAGATGGAAGACCTCTCTCTCTCATTCTTTCTCTCTGTGTGTGTCTCTCTCTCTACCTCTTGCTGTAACTCTGCCTTTCAAATAGATAAATATCTTTTAAAAAGCACTGGGGAATGATGAAACTGGATGTTAGGTAGGCAAACAAAATGTGTTATAGTCATGGTAAATTTTCTTGTCTATTGCCCTCAAAACCCTGAGATCCTAAAAGACAGAGAGAGTACTGACATATCTGTAGCTTCAGGCCCAACCACTTTGTTGACATGTAATCATACCCAACAGTCACCCAAATAAGTGAACAAATAAAAATTATTTTCCTCAAAAATATGTTTGTCACTAATCATTCTCATAATTCCTGAAGCATATTGCAATGGCAATAATATTTTCACAACACCTGGTTGTTCAATCCTTCCCTAAATGGTTATAATTTTTATCTATTGCTTCCTAGATCTTTCACTTGATTTCAACACAATGCTGATTATTTTTAGAGCTGCCATTAACAGAGACTTCAATTGTTGTCCTGTTTTCTCCTTGAGCAGTGAGGCAGTTGCCATGGAAACAGAATCCAATGCCTCCCTCTGGAGCCTCAGATCAATGCAATTTGATGAGAGGAACTAACATACTACCTCTTACCTGTATTTTATAAGACCAAGGAGCTATTTCCTGAAAAAGATGCAAGTCATTACCAGGGTAAAGTATACTTGATGAAGCTTGGGGCTTGACAGCTTGTCTGAGAAGATGGATCAGAGCTCTCATCTATAAATAATGCCCTAATCAGAAGTGGGAGAAAGGTTTTAATGCTTGAATTAACTAAAACTGTGAATCACAAGGTAAATTTTATTTAAAAGTGGATAGGGGTATCATTTTAGTTAACACTTCCTGACAACAGAAAGTCACAAACTCATAGCAGCCATTCTTAGAGAACAAGGTATGGTGATTATGTGGGAGGAAGTCTCCCTCCCCCAGTTCCACTTTAAACAAAAAACAGGAATTCAAAATATAATCCAAGTAGACTTTGGGTGGAGGAGGAAGTAAATCCCCAAACCTCTCTAGATGAGTCTTCTGTGGCACCAAGGAAGATTCTCTGGGGAAAATTGCAAGTCTTATACATTAACTTCTGCTCTCTCAGCAACTAAGGAAGAATACACTGGCTATGTGCAGAACTCTGAGGGACCAATAATATCATTTTCACATGAAGGAAAATGACTCATCACCAGTTTTTAATTCCCTAAAGTGGGCTATCTTAGAACTGAGGTGTTTGTGCAAAACACCTTGTATGTATCTCACAGGGCAACCTGGATTAATCCAAGGTCATGGTCTAGAACACTGGTGGAAAATCTCCAGGTTGAAGGCTTATGAAAAGCCCATGAAGTCATTTTACAACTACAGTCAGGACTTGAAATTCAATGAATCTATAGCAAGCTAATTTTTAGGTGGATGATTTTGTGTGGCCCATGAATGATGTTAGAAATATCCAAACAACCCTTGGCAGAAAAATGGTTCCCACACTTGGTCTAGAAGAAACCAAGATGTGACATATGTTAATGACAAAGGGCCCAGGAGAGGGGGAAGATTGCATTACTAGATTCAACTATATGCACATGTATGTAAAACATGGGAACCTAAGTAAATCAAATGCACCGAGTAGATGAGCCACAGCTGAGTAATCAAACAAGCAATGTTGAATAGTGAAAACAAGCTGAATATAACCCTACCATTCAACCCAGCCATACCACTTCTTGGAATTTACCCAAAGGAAATTAAATTGGCAAACAACCAAGCTGTCTGCACATTAATGTTTATTGCAACTCAATTCACAATAGTTAAGACCTGGAATCAACCCAAGTGCCCATCAACAGTAGACTGGATAAAAAAATTATGGGACATGTACTCTATAGAATACTATACAGCAGTCAAAAACAATGAAATTCAGTTATTTGCAACAAGATGGAGGAATCTGGAAAACATTATGCTGAGTGAATCAAGCCAGTCCCAAAGGGACAAATATCATATGTTCTCCCTGATCAGCGACAACTAACTGAGCAGCAAAGGGGAAACCTGTTGAAGTGAAATGGACACTATGAGAAACAGTGACTTGATCAGCTCTTGTCCTGACTGGTGAAGTACAATGTAATACTTTATCCATTTTAGTATTTTCTCTTTGTTTTTGTTCTACTACTATTGGTTGAACTCTGTGATTAACACACAATTATTCTTAGGTGTTTAAATTTTAACTGAAAAGTGATCCCTGTTAAATATAAGAGTGGGAATAAGAGAGGGAGGAGATGTACAATTTGGGACATGCTCAATCGGACTTGCCCCAAAAGGTGGAGTTAGAATCATGCCAGGGGATCCCAATGCAATCCCCTCAAGGTGGCATGTACCAATGCCATCTCACTAGTCCAAGTGATCAATTTCAGTTCACAATTGATCACACTGATAGGTCTAAGAGTCAAAGGGATCACACAAACAAGACTAGTGTCTGCTAATACTAGCTGATAGAATCAAAAAGGGAGAGAACGGTCCATCATGGGAAGTGGGATACACAGCAGACTCATAGAATGGCAGATGTCCTAAACAGCACTCTGGCCTCAGAATCAGCCCTTAAGGCATTCGGATATGGCTGAAGAGTCCATGAGAATATTTTAGGCATGGAAAGCCAAGACACCCTGGAAAAAAAAAAAAAAAAGAAGACCTAAATGGAAGATCTCTGTGAGTGAGATCCCAGTGGAAAGAATGGGGCCATCAAAGAAGGAGGTACCTTTCTCTGAAGGGAGGTGAGAACTTCCACTTTGACTATGACCCTGTTGGAATAAGATCGAAGTCAGTGAACTCAAAAGGCTTCCATAGCCTTGGCAACTCATGACTAGAGCCTAGGGACATTACTGACACCATAAACAAGAGTGTCAAATTGTTAAGTCAACAGCAGGAGTCACTGTGTACTTACTTCTAATGTGGGATCTGTCCTTAGTGTGTTGTCCAATGTGAAGTAATGCTATAACTAGTACTGAAACAGTATTTTACACTTTGTGTTTCTGTGTGGGTGCAAACTGATGAAATCTTTACTTAATATATACTAAATCGATCTTCTGTATATAAAGATAATTGAAAATGAATCTTGATGTGAATGGAATGGGAGAGGGAGCGGGAGATGGGAGGGGTGTGAGTGGGAGGGAAATTATGGGGGGGGGAAGCCATTGTAATCCATTAACTGTACTTTGGAAATTTATATTTACTAAATAAAAAATAAATAAAAAAAGAAAACAAGTAGGAAACGGTATTCTAACAGAGTAGAAAGGTATGTGTACACTCTGGAGCAGAGTCAATAAACTGAGATCAGCCCCAGAAAAATAGAAGAGGCAAAAGATGTGACTGGGTTGTAAATCAAAGGCCCAGTAGATTTTTTTGCAGGCTCTTTTTCCTAGTTTGGTAATTTATTGTTGTTATTTTCCTATTTTTATTTATTTTCATTTCATTTGAAAAGTAGAAAAACAATAATGAGCACAAAATGATCTTCAACCCACTGGTTCCTGCTCCCAGATTCCTACAACAGCTGTGGCTGGACCATTAGAAACCAGGAAGCCAGAACTCAATATAGGCCTTTCATATGACAGGGCCCCAGCTATTTGAATCATCACCTGTTGGTAACCAGTGTCTACACTAGAAGAAGATGGATGGGGCCAGCTATGTGATATAGCAGATATCACAGATAAAGCCACCACCTGTGGTGCCAGCATCCTATATGGGTGCAAGTTGGAGTCTTCGTGCTCCACTTCCAATGCTGCCCTCTGCCTGAGAGATCAACGGAAGATGGTCCAAGTACTTGATCTCCTACACCCACGTGGGAGACCCAGAAGAAGCTCCTGGCTCCTGGCTTATTGTTCCAGCTCTGGCAGTTGCTGGGGAATTTGGGAAGTGAACAAGAGTATGAGAGCTCTCTCTTGGTCTCTTCCTCTCTCTCTCTCTCTCTCTTTCTGTGTAACTCTGCCTTTCAAATAAACAAATAAGTCTTTACAAACAGCAGCAGAAATCTGGAAGCAGAGCCAGAACTCAAATCCAGGCCCTCTGGTATGGGATGAGTGAATCTCATATAGCATCTTAAACCACTATGACAAAAGCCCACCCTGTTTATTTTTCCTTATTCTTCAGTGTTTTAAACCTGGCTTGGTTTTGATTTTGGTTCATTTTAATTATCTGCTTGCTTTATCAATCAAGACTGTATTTTAAAGCTAACTTTCACTATTCCTGCTGCTAGTCTATGTCCTATCTCTGAACAAAAAGGAACACTATCCAAGATCAGGGTCAAGGCTGATTCTCCCAGTGTCCTAGCTACCACAGTTTGTTCATTGCTTACCTTCGTCCTAGCTATGCCCCCAAAATTCCCAAGGAACTTTCAGCTATCATAAACCATCCATCATTTTTCTAGGAAGAATCAAATCCACATTATGAGTCCAGGTAGGACCACATACCACTAGCTTTGGAAATTTTTTCCTTTGTCTAGGCATGCATAGGCTTCCTAACACTGAATGCCTCTACAACAAAGCCAGACCACATTTTACCCATTTGTAGGACTCAGGGATATTCAAGGTTTCCAGATTCTCTGCAAGACAGTTATTGAAGCTGCTTTGTAATCTTCTTCATACTAGACCTATTTCCATGTGGCTGGATTCAGATCTTGTTCTACTTTAGATAAAATTCCTGAACTGTTCCTACTCTACCTGAGTTTTACTTTTTTTTTTTTTTTTTGACAGGCAGAGTGGACAGTGAGAGAGAGAGAGACAGAGAGAAGGGTCTTCCTTTGCCGTTGGTTCACCCTCCAATGGCCACCGTGGCCGGTGCACTGCGGCCGGCGCACCACGCTGATCCGATGGCAGGAGCCAGGTACTCATCCTGGTCTCCCGTGGGGTGCAGGGGAGTTTTACTTTTTGATCTGTACTGCTTGCACAATTCCTTCCACCACTGCCCTCATTGTCTTCACTATGCCCATTCTTGCTCTCTGCCCCATTCTTATTTTAACAACGCTATTAAACTGCTCACTCATTCTGTTATAGAATGACTAAGAGGAAGGACTAAATTGCCCTAAATGAGGGAATATCATAGGAGACGATTTCAGAGAACTCAGAACTAAACCTCTCACTAGCCCTCACATTAGTCTTAGTACTAATCATACCTCTAGCCCCATCCCCAACACTAACCACTAACTCTAACCCTGACTCTTATTGTAGCATAGCTGTAATCCTAAACCTAACCCTAACCCTAAAACTAACCCAAGGCCACGGCCTAAACCTAACAGTAGCCATACCCTTAGCCCAAGCCCTTATCATACTGAAAGTCACAAGCCTCAATCTAACCTAACCCTAACACTTACCTTAGAATAATAATACCCCTAATCCTAACCCTAACCCTAACCATAGCCCTAAAACTAACCCTAGCCATGTTACTAATCCTCACACTAGTGCTTGCCTTAACCTTAGTGCTAAACCTAACTCTACTGTATACCTAACACTAACAAATAATTCTAACAGTAACCCTAACCATAACATAGCCCTAATCCTAATGCTACACCTGACCCTAACTCTGACCCTGACCCTAGGCCTCGACCTAACTTTAAGAGTAGCCCTTGCCTTACCCAAGCCCTAAACCTAATTTTACTCTAACCCTCACCCTAACCACTAATCCTAACTCTAACCATAACCATAAGCTTAACCCTAAATCTAACCATAGGCTTTGTCCTAATCCTAAAACTAGACTTTGCCTTAGAGCAGGCCCTAAACCTAACTCTAGCTGTAACCCTCATTCAAACCATAAATCCTAACACTAATGCTAAATGTAGCATAGTCTTTCCTCTAATCCTAATCCTAACCCTAACCCAAATAAGACCTCTCACCCTAACCTAACCCTAGACCTCAGCCTAACCTACTATACCTTCCCTTATTGCAGGCCCCAAACCTAATTCCAGCTTTAATCCTAACCCTAAATTCTAACTGTAACCCTAACATTAACAGAAGCAAAGACCTAGCTCTAATCCTTATCCTAACCCTAACCCTAGCCCTGGAGCTAACTCTTTCACTAGCCCCCACCTTAGGCCTATTCCGAAACATACCTCTAGCCCTATCCCCAATACTAAACACTAGTTCTAATCCTAATTCTAACCATAGCATAGCCATAGCCATAACCCTAATCCTAACCCTAACCATAAACCTAACCCTAGGCCTTGGCCTAACCCCCAAACTACCCCTAGCCTTAGCCCAATCTCTAAACCTAATTAAAGCACTTACCATTACCCTAACAACTAATCTTAACTGTAACCCTTACCATAGCCTACCAATAGCACTAACCCTAACCCAAAATCTAACCCTAAAACTAACCCTAGGCCTTGGCCTAATCCCCAAACTACCACTAGCCTTAGCCCAATCTCTAAACTTAATTAAAGACCTAACCATTACCCTAACAACTAATCTTAACTGTAACACTTACCGTAGCCTACCAATAGCATTAACCCTAACCCAAAATCTAATGCTAAAACTAACTCTTGCCCTAAACCTGGCCCTGGCCCTAAAACCCACACTAGCTCTCTCCACAGTCCCAGTGCTAAAACTATCTCTAGCCCTACAGCTAACATTAACCACTAATTATAACAATTACCCTAACCATAACATAGCCCTAACCCCAGCACTAAACCTTACTCTTACCCTAACAATAACCTTAGGACTCAGCCTAAAGCCAACTCTAGCCAGAGCCTTATTACAAGCCCTAAACTTAACTCTAACTCTCATAGTAATGACTAATCCTAACACTGATGCTGACCATAGTGTACCCCTACCCATAATCCTAACCCTAACCCTAACTTTAAAGTTAAACCTAAACTTGCCCTGGCCCTAAGCCTCACAGTACTCTTTGTGTTAGCCCTAGTGCTAAACCTAACTCTAGCTCAATCACTAACACTAATGACAAATACTAACTACAACACTAACCATAGCATAACTCTAATACTAATGCTAAATCTAACACTAACATTAGCACTAACCCTAACCCCAGACCTTGCTCTAACCATCACACTAGCCATAGTGTTGTCCCTAGTCCTAAGCATAACTCTAACCCCAACCATCATATTAACCACTAATCCTAACCCTAACACAAACCATAACATAGTTCTAGTCCTAACCCTAACCCTAACCCTAACTATACCCATAACCCTAATCCAAGCCATGGCACTAAACCTCACTGTAATCCTCAGCTTAGCCCTTAACTTAACCTAATTCTAGCCCAAATCCCAACACTAACCACTAATTCTAACCCTAACTCTATCTGTGGCATAGCTCTAATTCTATTCCTAAAACTAACTCTACCACTAACTCTAGGCCTCAACCTTAACCTAACACCAGCCCTCACCTTAAACCAAGTCATAAATCTAACTCTAGCCCAAAACTTCATCCTTACCACTAATACTAACCATAACTCTAACCATAGCATAACCCTGGCTCCAATTATAATCCTAAATATAACATTAACCTGAACTCTAAACCTAAACCTAACCTTGAAACTAAATCTCACACTAACACTAGATGTAGCACGAGCCTTAAACCTACCTCTAGATGTAACTCCCACCCTAACCACTAATCCTAACCCTAACCCTAACATTAACCATAGCATAGCCCTGGACCTAATCCTAACCCAAATACTAGTCCTAACACTATCCATAGCCCTGGCCCAAACCCTCACACTAGCTCTTGCTTTAGCCCTAGTCCTAAACCTAATTCTAGTCCTAAACCTAACTCTAGCCCTAACTCTAACACTAACAACTAATTCTCACCCTAACACTAACTGTAACATAGCACTAACCATAATCCTACACCTAACCCTAATTCTAACCCTAGGCCTTGGCTGAAACCTAATACTAGCACTAGACTTAGCCCAAACCCTAAACCTAACTAAAGCTCTAACCCTCACCCTAATAACTAATCCTATCCTTAACACTGTAGCATAGCAATAGCCATAATCCTAACTCAAACCCTAACCCTAACACTAACACTAACCCTAGCCCTGGACCTAAACCTCACATTGACCCTTGCCTTAGCCCTGGTACTAAATTTAACACTTGCACTATCCCTAACACTAACCATTAATTCTAACAATTGCCCTAACCATAGCATAGCCCCAACTCTAATCCTAAACTTACCCCTACCCCTAATCCTAACCCTAACCCTAACCCTAATTCTAACCATAGACCTCAGCCTAACTCTAACAGTAGCTCTCATCTTATCCCAAACCCTCAAGATAACTCTACCCTAACCTTCACCCTAACCCATTAATCCAAACCCTAATCCTAACTGTTGCATACCCTAGCAACAATCCTAACCCTAACCCTAACCCTAACCCTGACCCTGACCCTAACCCTACCCTACCCCTAACCCTAGGCCTTGGTCTAACCCTAACACTAGACCTTGCAAAAGCCCAAGCCCTAAATCTAATTCTAGCCCTAACACTCACCATAACCACTAATCCTAACTCTAACTCTAACCTTAATCCACATGCTAGCCCTAGCCTTAGACCTAGTACTATGGCTAACACTAGCCCTAACTACTAACACTATAACCACTAATTCTAACAATAACCCTAACTGTAGCATAGTCCTAACCCTAACTCTAATCCAAAACCTACCCTAACTCTAACCCTAGTCATGGCCTTAAACCTCAAAGTAGCCCTCTTCTTAGCCCTCATCCTAAACCTAATTCTAGTTGTTATCCTATCACTAACCACTAATTCTAACACTAACCCTAACTATAGAAATCCCTAATTCAAAAACTAACCATAACCCTTATTAAGTTTTGTTGTTAAGGCCAGGGCTACAGTTAGGTTTAGATATATGACTAAGGAGAGGGCTAGTGTGAGGATTAGGGTCAGGGCTAGGGTTAGAGTTAGCATTAGGTTTAGGATTAGGAATAGGATTCAAGCTATTGCTATGCTACGGTTAGTGTTAGGGTTAAGATTAGTGGTTAGGGTGAAGTTTAGGGCTAGAGTTATATTTAGGGCTTGGGCTAAGGCAAGGGCTAGTGTTAGGTTTGGGATGAGGACTAGGGTTAATGTTAAGGTTAGGTTTAGGATTAAGTTTAGGGCTATCCTATGATTAGGGCCATCGTTAGAATTAGTGGTTAGTGTTATGGATAGGGTTAGTGTTAGGTTTAGTACTGGGGCTAAGGTGAAAGCTAGTGCGAGGCTTAGGGCAGGGCTACAGTTAGGGTTAGAGTAACAGTTAGGTAAAGGGTTAAGGTAAAGATTAGGGCTATTGCTATGCTAAGTAAGTGTTAGGGCTAAGATTAGTCATTAGTGTGAAGGTTAGGGGCTAGAGGGTTAGGGCTAGGGTTAGATTTAGGGCTTGGGCTAATGTTAGGGCTAGTGTTGGTGTTAGGCCAAGGCCTAGGGTTACATTTAGGGTTAGAGTTATGACTATGCTACAGTTAGGGTTAGGGGTAGAATTAATAGTTAGTGTTGGGCATAGGGCTAGAGGTATGTTTAGGATTAGGGCTAGGGTGAGGATTTTGAGAGGGTTAGGGCCAAGGTTAGTGTTGAGGTTAGTATTAAGATTAGGATTAGGGCTAGGGCTAAGGTGAGGGCTACTGTTTGGGTTAGTCTGAGACCTAGGGTTAAGGTTAGGGTTGCAGTTAGCTTTAGGATTAGGATTAGGGCTATGCTACTATCAGGGTTAGGGGAAAAATAGTCATTAGAGTAAGGGTTAGAACTAGTTAGGTTTAGGACTTTGGCTAAATTGATACCTAGTGTGAGATTTGGGCCAGTGCTAGGATTAGTGTTTGTTAGGATTAGGGGTAGGTTTAGGGTTAGGAATAGGATTAGAGGTAGGGTTATGCTATGGTTAAGGTTAGGGTTAGGATTAGTGGTAGGGTGAAGGTAAGGGCTAGAGTTAGGTGTAGGACTTTGGCTAAGGTGAGGGCTAGTGTGACTATTAGGTTAGAGTTAACATTAGAGTTAGAGTTAGGAATAGGATTAGAGCTACTTAGAATTAGGTCTAGGGCTATGCTATGGTTAATGTTAGGATTAGGATTAATCATTTAGGTGAGTATTAGGGATAGAATTATCTTTAGGACTAGGGATAAAACAATGTCCCGTGTTAAGGTTAGTCCTAACTAAGGTTAGGGATTGAGATTGGATTAGGGTTAGGGTTGGGATTAAGATTAAAGCTATTGTTCTGCTACTGTTTTGGTTTGTGTTAAGATTCCTGGTTGATGTGAAGGTTAGTGCTAGAGTTAGGTTTATGACTAGAGCTAAGGCAATGGGTAGTGAGAGAGCTAGAGCCAGGTCTAGGATTTGGGTTAGGGTTAGGATTAGTATTAGGATTAGAACTAGGGTATTCTGCTATGATTATGGTTAGGATGAGTGGTTAGGGTGAGGGTTAAGGTGAGAGTTAAACTGATGGCCTGGGATAATGTTATCCCTACTCCTAGAGTTAGGTCAAGGCCTAGGGTTATAGTTAGGGTTCTGGGTATGGTTAGGGTTAAGGTTAGAATTAGGCTGAGAGCTGGGGTTTTGCTACAGTTATAGTTAGGATTTGTATTAGTGGTGAGGGTGAGGCTTATGGTTGAGTTAGGTTGAGGGCATGGGATAACATGAGGGCTACTTTTAAATTTATGCTGAGGCCTTGCATTAGGGGTGGGGTTAGGTTTAGGATTATGGTTAGGGATATACTATAGTTAGGAATAATTTTATAATTAGTGCTTAGTGTTAAGGATAGATCTAGAGTTAATTTTACGTCTAGGGCTAACACGACGGTTAGTGTGATGGTTAAGGTGAGGGGTATATTTACAGTTAGGGTTATTACTAGGTTAGGGGTAGGGCTAAGGCTAGGGCCACTGTTTGGGTTGGGCTGAGACCTCAGGTTAAGTTTAGGTTTATGGTTAGGTTTAGTATTAGGATTAGAGAAATGTGACAGTTATGGTTATGATGAGAACTATTCTTTAGTGTTAAGGTTAGGGATAGAGTTAGATTTAGGACTATGGCTAAAGGACAGGGCTTGTGTGAGGGTTAGGGCCAGGGCTAGGTTTAGTGCTAGGGTTAGGGTTAGGAATAGGATTAGAGTAAAGGCTATGTTACAGTTATTGTTTGGGTTGGGTTTAGTGGTTAGGGTGAGGATTAGGGCTAGGTCTAGAGTTAGGCTTAGAGTTTGTTGTAAGGTAATATCTTGTGTTAGAGTTAAGCCAAAGCCTAGAGTTGGGGTTATGCTTAACATTAGGTTTAGGATTAGGATCAGGGCTATGCTATGATTAAGGTTAGGACGAGAATTAGTGTTAGGGTTAGGGCTAGAGTGAGGTTTAGGATTTGGACTTAAGTGTGGACTATTGTGAGGGTGTAGGCCAGGGCAATGGATAGGGTTAGGGTTAAGATTAGAGTTAGGATTAGGGCTAGGGCCGTGCTACTTTTAGTGTTGGAATTAGGATTAGTGGTTAGGGTGAGGATTGGGACTAGAGTTAAATTTAAGGCTGCTGCTAAGTTCAGAGCTAGTGGAAGTTTAGGGCCAGTGTTACAGTTAGGTTTAGGGTTACTTATTGTACTAGGGTTAGTGCTATGCTATGGATAGATTAGGGTTAGAATAATTTTTAGAGTTGGAGTTAGGGCTAGAATTAGGATGAACGCTAAGGCAATGTCTACAGTGAGGTTCAGTGCCATGGCAAGGGTTAAGGTTAACGTTAGAGTTAGGATTAGGGATCGAGGTGAGGGTTAGGGCATAGTTAAGTTTAGGGTTTGGGCTAAGGCAAGGACTTGTGTCAGGTTTAGGCTGAGGCCTAGAGTTAGGGTTAGTTTTAGGCTTTGTGTTAGTGTTAGGTTTAGGATTAGAATTAGAGCTATGCTATGGTTATGGTTTTTGTTAGAATTAGTGGTTAGTGTTTTGGATAGGACTGGAGTTAGGTTTAGAACCAGTGCTAAGGGGAGGGATACTGTGAGGCTTAGGGACCAGGGATAGGGTTAGGGTTAGGGTTAGGGTTACATTTATGGTTAGGGTTAGCATTAGGATTAGGGCTAGAGTCATGCTACCTGTTAATGTTAGTGCTTGGATTATTCATAAGGGTGAAGGTTAGGGCTAAAGTAATCTTTATGACTAGGACTAAGGTGAGGGCTAGTGTCCGGGTTAGTCTGGGTTTATGGTTAGTGTTATTGTTAGTGTTTGAGTTATAGTTAGTTTTAGGATTAGGATTAGAGCTACTGCTAAAATACAGTTAGGGTTAGTGTTAAGATTAGTGGTTAGGGTGAAGGTTAGGGATAGAGTTAGGTTTAATACTAGGGCTAAGGTGAGGGCTAGTGTGAGGGTTAGGGCCAGGACTAGGGTTAGATTTAGGGTTATGGTTAGGGTTAGGGTTAGGGTTAGTTTTAGGGTTAGGATTAGAGCTAGGGCTATTCTATTGTTAGTATTACATTTAGGATTAATGGTTAGGGGAAGAGTTAAGGTTAGAGTTACGTTTAGGGTCTGAGTTATGGTGAGTGTTAGGGCTAGAGTTAAATTTAAGGCTAGTGCTAAGTCTAGGGCTATTGGGAGGTTAGGGATAAAGTTAGGAATAGGGTTAGGGATAATTTTTGGATTAGGATTAGGACTATGCTATGTATAGATTTTAGATTAGAATTAGTGGTTAATGTTAAAGTTAGGGCTAAAATTAGTTTAGGTTGAGGGCTAAGGTGAAGGCTACAGTGAGGATTATTGCCTTGGATAAGGTTAGGTTTAAGGTTATGGTTTACGTTAAGATTAGGGCTATGCTATGTTAGTGTTAGGGTTAGGATTAGTGATTACACTGAGTTCAGGTCAACTGTTATTTTTAACTAAGGCTAAGGCAAGGCCTAGGGTGAGGATTAAATCCAGGCCTAGGTTTAGTGTTAGGGTTATTGGTAGGGTTAGGGTTAAGATTAGAATTAGAACTAGGGTTATGCTACAGTTAGGGTTAGAGTCAGGGTTAGTCTTTAGTGTGAGGTTTAGAGCTAGAATTCAGTTTAGGCTTTAGGCTAAGAGATGAATCAGTGTTAGGATTAGGTAAATGCCTAGGGTTATATTAAGGATTAGGATTAGTTTTAAGATTAGGTTTGGGGCTATGCTATGATTAGGGCTATTGGTAGAATTATTATGGTTAATATTAAGTCTGGCTGCTCCATCTCTGATCCATCTCCTTACTAATGCTTATGGAATAGCAGCTATGATTAGGAGTAGTATTAGAGTTAGGGCTAGTATTAGAGCTATTTCTATGCTACAGTGTTGGGGTGAGGATTAGGTGTTAGACTGAAGGTTAGGCCTTTAGTTAGGTTTAGGGCTTGTCATAAAACTAGGGCTATTTTTGGGGTTAGGCCAAGGTCTATGGTTAATGTTAGGGTTAGGGTTAGGGTTAGGGTTAGGGTTAGGATTAGGGTTACAGCTATGTTATGTTTAGGGTTAGAATTAGTGGTTAGTGTTAGGGATAGAGGTAGGTTTACCACTAGGGCTAAGGTGAGCACTAGTGAGATGGTTAGCTCCAGAGCTAGGGTTAGGGTTAGGGTTAGGGTTAGGGTTAGGTCTAAAGTGAGGGCTACTGTTTGTGTTAGACTGAGGCCTAAGGTTAAGGTTATAGTTAGAGTTCAGTTTAGGATTAGGATTAGGGCTATGCTATGGTAAGGGTTAGGGTGAGAATTAGTCATTAGTGTTAGGATAGGACTAGAGTCATGTTTAGGACCATGGCTAAGGTAGAGGCTAGTTAAGGGTTAGGGCCAGGGCTAGGGTTTAGTGCTAATGTTAGGGTTAGGTTTAGGAAAAAGGTTAGAGCTAGGGCAATGCTATGGTTAATATTAGGGAAGGATTAGTAGTTATGGTAAATATTAGGCCTAGAGTAATTTTAAAGCTTGGTGTAAGGTTAGGTTTAGTGTTGGGGTTAGGATGAGGCGTAGGGTTAGGGTTAGGATTAGGATTATGGCTATGGCTATGCTATGGTTAGGATGAGGGTGAGAATTAGTGGTTAGTCTTAGGTTTAGGGCTACAGTTAGGTTTAGGACTTGGACTAAGGTGAGGGCTAGTGTGAGAATTTAGGCCAGGGCTAGGGTGAGGGTTAGGGTTAGGATTAGGGGTAGGGCTATGTTACCATTAGTAATAGTATTAGAATAAGTGGTTTGGGTGAAGTTTAAGGCTAGAGTTAAATTTAAGGCTAGTGCTAAATCGAGGGCTAGTAGGTGGTTAGGATTAGTTATTGAATTAGGTTTAGGGCTATGGCTATTTATAGGGTTAGGGTTAGAATTACTGGTTAGGGTTGTGGTTAAGGCTGGAATTAGGTATAGGATAAGGCCAAGGCAAGGGCTACAGTGAGCAATAGTGTCAAGGGTAGGGAGGGTTAAGGTTATGATTTGGGTTAGGGTTAGCATTAATGTTAGGATTAGGATTAGGTCTATGCTATCATTAGTGTTAAAGTTAAGATTAGTGGATAGGGTGAGTGTTAGGGCTAATTTTGGGTTTAGGACTAGGGCTCGCTGGATTCTGTCCTGGTTGCCCCTCTTCCAGGCCAGCTCTCTGCTATGGCCTGGGAGTGCAGTGGAGGATGGCCCCAGTGCTTGGGCCCTGCACCCCATGGGAGACCAGGAGAAGCACCTGGCTCCTGCCTTCGGATCAGCATGGTGCGCCAGCCGCAGCGCGCCAGCCGTGGTCGCCATTGGAGGGTGAACCAATGGCAAAGGAAGACCTTTCTCTCTGTCTCTCTCTCACTGTCTGCTCTGCCTGTAAAAAAAAAAAAAAAAAACAAAACAAAACAAAAAACAAAAAACAAAAAACAAAACAACCTAGGGCTAAGGTGACGGCTACTGTAAGAGTTAGGGTCAGAGCTAAGGTTGGTGTTAGGTTTAGTATTAGTTTTAGTGTTAGGGTTAAGGTTAAGGTCAGGATTAGGATTAGAACTAGGGCTATGCTGCAGTTAGGGTTAGAGTTAGTTATTATGGTAAGGGTTAATCCAGATGTAAATTTAGGGATTGGGCTAAGGCAAGAGCTGGTATTAGGTTTAGGCCAATATTTAGGGTTAGGCTAGGGTTTGCTTTATGTTTAGGATTAGGGTTACAGTAAAGATTAAGGCTAGTACTGTGCTAAAGTGAATGTCATGGTTAGGATTAGTCGTAAGGGTGAGAATTAGGGCTAGAGTTATCTTTAGGACTAGGGCCAAAGCAAGGGCTAGTGTTAGAGTGAGTCTGATGACTAGGATTATGGGTTGAGTTAGTATTGGGATTGGGATTAGGATTAGAGCTACTGCTATGCTATGGTTAGGGTTAGGTTTATGTTTAGTGGTTGGGTTGAGGATTAGGGCTAGAGTTAGGTTTAGGAATTGAGCTTATGCGAGGGCTAGATTGAGGTTTCAGTCAAGAGCTAGGGTTAGGGTTAGAGGTGTTGCTATTCAACTCTTAGGGTTATTGTTAACATTAGTGGTTAGAGTGAGGGCTAAGGCTAGAGTAAAGTTTAAGGCCTGGGCTAAGGAGAAGTATAGTATTAGGGTTAGGCCAAGTACTAGGGTTAGGGTTAACATTTGGGTATTTTTAGATCTAGGGTTAGGATTAGGATTAGGATTAGAGGTGGGGCTATGGGGCCGGCGCCGCGGCTCACTAGGCTAATCCTCCGCCTAGCGGCGCCGGCACACCGGGTTCTAGTCCCGGTTGGGGCACCGGATTCTGTCCCGGTTGCCCCTCTTCCAGGCCAGCTCTCTGCTTTGGCCAGGGAGTGCAGTGGAGGATGGCCCAGGTGCTTGGGCCCTGCACCCCATGGGAGACCAGGAAAAGCACCTGGCTCCTGGCTCCTGCCATCGGATCAGCGTGGTGCGCCGGCCGCAGCGTGCCGGCCGCAGCGGCCATTGGAGGGTGAACCAACGGCAAAGGAAGACCTTTCTCTCTGTCTCTCTCTCACTGTCCACTCTTCCTGTCAAAAAATAAATAAATAAATAAATAAATAAATAAATAAATAAATAAATAAAAGAGGTGGGGCTGTGATATGGTTAAGGTTAAGATTAGGACTAGTGTTTTGGGTGAGTGTTAGGATAGAGTTGTTTTGAGGGCTTGGGATAAGGTGGGAGGGCTATTAGATTTAGGCTGAAGCCTAGGGTTAGGATTAGGATTAGGGTCCAATTTAGAATTAGGTTTGGCATTATGCTATGGTTGGTTAGATTTCTTCTTAAAATTAGGGATTAGTGTTAGGGATAGGGTTAAAGCTAGGCTTAGCCTTAGGGCTAAAGCAAAGTCTAGCATGAGAGTTACTGCTAGGGGTACAGTTAGTGTTAGGGTTTGGGTTAGGGTTAAAGTTCAGTTTAAGTATAGGATTAGAGTTTGGGCCATGGTTAGTGGTTAGGGTGAAGTTTAGGGTTTGTTGTAAGACAAGGGCTAGCTTTTGGGATAGCTCAAGGCCAACAGTTAGGGTAGAATTAGGTTTAGGATGAGTGTTATGACTATACAGTGGTTTAGGTTGGTGTGAGAATTAGCAGTTAGGGTTAGGGTTAGAGTTAGTTTTAGGACTCAGGTTAAGGCTATGGCTAGTGTGAAGACGTGGACCAGGGCTAGGGTTAGTATTAGCTTTGAGGTCAGGTTAGGATTAGGGCTAGTGCTATGTTACCATTAGTGTTGGGGTTAGGATAGGTGGTTAGGGTGAGAGAAACGGCTAGAGTTACCTTTAGGACTAGGGCCAAGGGGAGTGCTACTTTGAGGTTTAGGGCCAGGTATAGAGTTAGCGTTAAGGATAGGATTAGTATTAGAACTAGGGTTATAATTTATGTCTTGGGCTCATGTGAGGGTTAGTGTTAGGGTTTGGCTGATTTGTAGAGTTAGGGTTAGGTTTAAGTTTAATTAAGATTATGGCTATGCTACAGTTAGGGTTATTGTTAGAATTAGTGGTAAGTATTAGGGATAGAGCTAACATTAAGTTTTCACTAGGATTAAGGTGAGGGCCAGTATGAGGCTTAGGGACAGGGCTTGGTTTAGGGTTAAGTTAAGGATTTAGGTTAGGAATGGGGCTAGGGTTATGCTATGGTTAGTGTTATGATTAGGATTAGTGGTTAGGATGAGGGTTACGGCTAGAATTATGTTTAGGACTAGGGTTAAGTCAAGGGCTACTGTGAGGGATAGAGTTAGGATTAATGTAAGGGTTATATTTTGATTTAAGTTTAAGGTTAGCATTAGAATTAGAACTAGTGGGGCTGGCGCTGTGGTGAAGTGGATAAAGCCACAGCCTTTAGTGTCATTTGGCATCCCATATGCACACTAGTTCAGGTTCCAGTGGCTCCACTTCTGATCCAATTCTCTGCTATGGCCTGGGAAAGCATTAGAATATGGCCCAAGTCCTTGGGCTGCACCCGTATGGGAGATCCAGATGAAGCTCCTGGCTCCTGGCTTCAGATTGGCCCAGCTCCAGCCATCACAGCCAACTGAGATGTGTTAGTGTTAGGGCCAGGGCTAGGATTACAGATAGGATTAAAGTTAATGTTAGGATTATTGCTATGCTATGGTAAGTGATGGGGTTAAGATTAGTAGTTAGGGTAAGGGTTTGGGCTTTAGTTATGTTTAGGGCTTGGGCTAAGGCTAGGGCTAGTGTTGGAGTTAGGACAATTCTTAGTGTTAGGATTATTGTTAGTGTTAACATTAGCATTACAGCTATGCTACAGTTAGGGTTAGGTGAGGATGAGGACTATACAGTGAAGATTCATGCCCTGGTTAGGGTGAGGTAGGTTTATGTTAGATTTAGGTTTAGAGTTATGGTTATCACTAGGGTTACATTATGGTTAATGTTACAGTCTGGATTAATTGTTAAGGGATGTTTAGGGTTTGAGTTATGCTTGAGAAGAAGGTGAGGAGGGTTAGTGTGAGGTTTAGGGCCAGGGCCAGTGTTAGGGTGAGGGTTAGAGTTAGGGTTAGGGTTAGGGTTTGTGTTAGGATTAGAGCTAGGGCTATTCTACTGTTAGAGTTAGGGTTAGGATTGGTGGTTTGGGTGAGTGTTCATGTAGAGTTAGGTTGAGGGCTTGGGGTAAGGTGAATGTTACTGTTAGAGTTACACTGAGGCCTAGCACTAGGTTTAGGTATAGGGTTAGGCTTAATGCTATGGTTAGGATTATGGTTAGATTTAGTGGTTATTGTTAAGGACAAGGCAACTCTTAGGTTTAGCACTAGGGCTAAGGCGAGGGCTAGTGTGAGGTTTACAGCAAGGTCTAGGGTTAAGGTTAGGGTTAAGATTTATAATTTGTCTAGGGCTATGCTGCTTTTAGTGTTAAGCATTAGGATTAGTGATTTGGATGAGAGTTAGGTCTAGAGTTATGTTTCAGACTAGTGCTAAGATGAGAGGGTTAGGGTTGTGAGGGTTAGGGTCATGGTTAGGATAAGTGCTAGGGTTGGGGTTAAGATTAGGGTTAGAACTAGGACTATGCTACAATAAGGGTTAGGTTTAGGATTAGTTGTTAGGGTAAAGGTTAGGGTTAGAGTTATGTTTCAGCCATGGGATAAGTTGAGGACTACTGTTAGAGTTAGGCTAAAGCCTAAGGTTAGGGTTAGGGTTGAGATTTGGTTTAGGTTTAGAGTTAGGGCTATTCTGTTTAGGGTTATTGTTAGAATCAGTAGTTAGCATTAGGGATAGAGCAAGAGTTAGGTTTAGCACTAGGGCTAAGACAAGGGCTAGAGTGAGTTTTAGGGCCAGGGCTAGAGTTAAGGTTAGGTTTAGGATTAGGGCTTGAGCTATGCTATGGGTAGTGTTAGGGTTGGAGTAGTTGTTAAGGTGAGGATTAGGGCTACAGTCAGGTTCAGGGCTTGGGATAAGGCTAGGGTTAGTGCTAGATATAGGCTGAGACCTAGGGTTAGTGTTAGTATTAGAGTAGGGTTAGTGTTAGGGCTATGCTGTGGTAAGCTTAGAGTTAGAATTATTGGTTATTGTTGGGTTAAGGTCTAGAATTAAGTTTAAGCCAAGATGTGTGGTGAGGGCTACTGAGAGAGTTCGGGCCAGGGCTAGGGTCAGGGTGAGGTTTAAGGTTAAGTTTAGGCTATGCTACTTTTATTGTTACGATTAGATTTAGTGGTTTAAGGTGAGGGTTAGTGCTAGAGCCAGGTTTTGGGCTTGGTCTAAGGCTAGAGTTAGTGTTGGAGTTAGGCCAAGGCCTAGGATATGGTAAAGTTTAGGGATGGGATTACTGGTTAGTGTTCGTAATAGGGCTAGAGATAGGTTTAAGACTAGGCTTAAGGAAAGGGTTAACATTAGGGTTAGGGCCACAGCTAAAGTTAAGTTTAGAATTAGAGTTAGGGTCTGGGTTAGGGCTAGGGTTAAAGTGAGCGCTACTGTTTGGCTTAGACTGAGGCCTAGGGTTAAAGTTAGAGTTAGGGTTAGGTTTAGGATTAGGATTAGGGCTATGCTACTGTTATGGTTAGGTTGAGAATTAATCTTTAGAGCTAGAATTAGTGCTAGAGTTAGGTTTAGGACTTCAGCTGAGTTTAGGGCTTGTATGAGATTTGAGCCAGGACTATGGTTAGTATTAGGGTTATGGTTAGGGTTAGGCTTCAGGTTAGCAATAGGTTAGAGATTGAACTATGCTATGGTTAGAGTTAGGGTTAAGATTTGTGGTTGGGTTGAGGGTTAGGGCTAAAGTTAGGTTTAGGACTATGTCTAAGGTGAGGACTAGTATGAGTGTTAGGGCCAGAGAAAAGGTTAGTGTTAAGGTTAGGGTTAGGGTAGGTATTAGGTTAGGTTTAGGAATAAGATTGTAGCTATAGTTTTGCTACATTTGGGTTATGTTTACAATTGGTGATCAGGTGAGGGTTTAGGCTATATTTAGGTTTAGGGTTTGTTGTAAGGCCAAAGCTAGTGTTAAGGTGTCTGAGGCCTAGGCTTAGTGTTAGGGTAATGTTAGGTTTAGTATTAGGGTTAGGGATATTCTATGGTTAAGGTTATGATGAGAAAGAGTGATTAGTTTTAAGGTTAGAGATAGAGTTAGGTTTAGTATTCATGCTAAGGGATTGTGTGAAGGTTTGGGCCATGGCTAGGGCTAGGGTTAAGGTTTGGGTTAAGAGTAGGGTTAAGATTAGGTATAGGGCTATGCTATGGTTAGTGTTAATATTAGCATTAGTTATTGGTATGATGGTTAGGGCTGAAGTTATATTTAAGGTTAGTGCTAAGTCAATGGCTAGTTGTAGGTTTAAGGACAGGGTTAAGGTTATTTTTAGGGTCAGTTTTATGGATGAGGTTAGAGCTATGCCATGGATAGCATTAGGGTTAGGATTAGTTGTTAGTGCTGGAGTTAGGGCTAGAAATAGGTTTAGGATGAGGGTAAAGACAAGCCCTATAGTAAGATTAGGGCCATGGCTAGGCTTAGGGTTAGTACGAGGTTTAGTGTTATGGTGAGGGCCCGTGCTATGTTACTTTTAGTGTTAGGGTTAGGATTAGTGATTAAGAAGATGGTTAGGGCTAGAGCTATGTTTAGGACTAGGGATAATGTGAAGGCTAGTGTGAAGGTTGGACCAGGTTAGTGTTAGGGTTTGGGTTCAGGTTAGGATTTGGGTTAGAGTGAGGTCCAGGATAAGGATTAGGGCTATGCTACAGTTAGAGTTATTGTTAAAATTAATTGTTAGTGTTATTGATAGAGCTAGAGTTAAGTTTAGCCCTAGAGCTAAGTGAGAAGTAGTTTGAGTCTTAAGGTCAGGTCTTGGGTTAGAGTTAGGGTTTGAGTTAAGATTAGGACAAAGGTTAGGATTAAGATTAGAACTTGGGATATGCTAATGTTAGGGTTAGGGTTAGCATTAGTTTTTAAGGTGAGGGTTAGTTTACAGTTAGGCTTATGGCTTAGAATGAAGCAATGGATACTGTTAACATTAGGCTGAAGCCTAGGGTTAGGATCAAGATTTTGGGTTAGGGTTAGGGTTAGGATTAGATTTAGGGCTCTCCTTTGGTTAGTGTTATTGTTAGAACCAGTGATTAGTTTAATGGATAGGGCTAAAGTTAGGTTTAGCACTAGGGCTAAGGCAAGTGTTAGTGTGAGTCTTAGGGTAGGGCTAGGGTTAGGGTTAGGGTTAGGATTAGGGCTGTGGCTATACTACTTTTAGTGTTAGCATTAGATTAATGATTCATGTAAGGGTTAAGGCTAGAGTAAGGTTTAGTACTAGAGCTAAGGCAAGAGCTAGTGTGGGGATTAGAGCCAGGGGTAGGTTAAGAATTAGGGTTAGTGTTGGGTTTAGGATTTAGGATAGGATTAGGATTAGAGTTAAGGTTATGCTATTAGCTTTAGCCCAAACCCTAAATGTAACTAAAGCCAAAACCCTCACCCTTACCATAACAACTAATTCTAACCCTAACATTTATCATGGCATACAATTGCCCTAATCCCTAGTTCTAATCCTAACCCTAACCCTAACCCTAACCCTAACCCTAATCCTAGCACTGGTACTAAGTCTCATGTTAGCATTCACCTTAGCTTTAGTGCTAAACCAGGAGCTATCCTTAACACTATCAACTAATTCTAAAAATAACTCTAACTGTAGCAAAGCCCTAGCCATAATTCTAAACCTAACTTTAACGCTATCCCTGACACTAGCTCTTGACCTGATCCTAACTAGCTATTATCTTAGTCCAAGCCAAAATTAACTCTAGCCCTAACCCTGACCCTAATCACTAATCCTAATACTAACCATAACATAGCCCTAACCCTAACCCTAACCATGACCATAACCCTAGCCAAGGCACTACCCTTCTCTGTATCCTCACCTTAGCCCTCATCCCATACTTAATTCTAGCTGTAACCCCAACACTAAGTATTCATTCTAACCCTAACTCTATCCATACCATATCCCTACTCTTTTTTTTTTTTTTGACAGGCAGAGTTAGACAGTGTGAGAGAGAGACAGAGAGAAATGTCTTCCTTCCATTGGTTCACCCCCTAAATGGCCACTATGGCCAGCACGCTGCGCCAATCCGAAGCCAGGAGGCAGGTGCTTCCTCCTGGTCTCCCATGTGCATGTAGGGCCCAAGGACTTGGGCCATCCTCCACTGCCCTCCTGGGTCACAGCAGAGAGCTGGACTGGAAGAGGAGCAGCCGGGACAGAATCCAGTGCCCTGACTGGGACTAGAACCCCAGGTGCCAGTGCCACAGGTCGAGGATTAGCCTATTGAGCCACAGCGCTGGCCAAGTATATCTCTACTCTTAATCCAAAAACTAATCCTAAACCTAACTCGAACCTTGGCAAAACGTCACACTAGCCTTCAACTTAGCACTAGCTTTAAACTTAACTCTAGCTCTAACCCTCACCCATTCCACTAATTCTAACACTAACACCAACCATAGCATAGTGCTAGCCCTAATCCTAACCCTAATCTGAACCTTAACTCTAACCATATCACTTGTCCTGACCCAAACCCTCAAACCAGCCCTTGACTTAGCCTGAGTCCTAAACCTATCCTAGCCCTAACTTTAGATACTAATCCTAACTTTAACATTAACAACTAATTCTCACCCTAACCCTAACCATAGCATAGCCCAACCTTAATCCTAAACCTAACCCCAACCCCAACCCTAACCTAGGCTTTGACCTAAAACTAATACTAGCCCTTACCTTACAACAAGTGTAAATCTAGCTCTAGTCCTAACCCTCACCCTAGCCACTAATCCTAACCCTAACCTAACCATAAAATAGCCCTATCTCTAATCCTAACCCTAACCCTAACCCTAAACCTAACCCTAATCCTAACCCTAACCCCTAACTCAAACTAACCTAAGCCTTTCCCTAACCCTTACACTAGCCCTTGGCTTAGCTGTACTCTTAAACCTAACACTGGCAATGAAACTAGCACAAATGACTAATTCTCACCCTACCTTGATCTTATCATAGCCCTAATCCTAATCCTAAACCTAACCCTAACCTTAAACCTAGGTCTCAGCCTAACCCTAACAGTAGCCATCACTTTAGCCCTATACCTAACCCTAACCCTGGCTCTATTCTTTCACTCACCTCTGCCTTAGCCCTAATTCTAAACCTTCCTTTAGCCTTATTCTCATATTAACCACTAATTCTAACCTTAACCCTAACTGTAGCATAGCCATAAGCCTAATATTAACCCTAACCCTAATACTAACCTTAGGCCTTAACCTAATCTCAACACTTGCCCTAGCCTTAACCCAAGTCCCAAATGTGACTAAAACCCTAACCCTAATCCTAATGACTAATCTTAACCCTAACACTTGCCGTAGCACAGAAATAGCCCTAATCCTAACACTGACCCTAACCATATCCTGGCACTGGCTTAAAACATTAAAGTAGCCCTTGCAGTAGCCCTAGTGCTAAAATTAGCCTTATCTTTGACACTAACCACTAATTATTTTTTTTTCTTTTTTCTTTTTTTTTTTTTTTTTTTTTTTTTTGACAGGCAGAGTGGACAGTGAGAGAGAGAGAGACAGAGAGAAAGGTCTTCCTTTGCTGTTGGTTCATCCTCCAATGGCCGCCATGGCCGGCGCACAGCGCTGATCCGATGGCAGGAGCCAGGTGCTTCTCCTGGTCTCCCATGGGGTACAGGGCCCAAGCACATAGGCCATCCTCCACTGCACTCCCGGGCTACAGCAGAGAGCTGGCCTGGAAGAGGGACAACCAGGACAGAATCTGGCGCCCTGACCAGGACTAGAACCTGGTGTGCCGGCGCCACAAGGCAGAGGATTAGTCTGTTGAGCTATGGCGCCGGCCACTAACCACTAATTCTAAAAGTAACCCTAACCATAGCACAGCCCTAACCTTAATTCTAAATCAAACCTTAACTCTAAACTTAATGCTAGGCCTTGGCCTAACTCTAGGATTAGCTCTGCAATATCCCAAACCTTCAACCTAACTCTATCCTAACCCTCACCCTAGCCACCAATTCTAACCTTACCCATAACCATAGCATAGGCCTACTTCTCATCCTAATCCTAACCCTAACCCTAAACATAATCCTTACCCTCACTCTTACCTTAGGCCTTGGCCTACCCCTAACATTAGATCTTGCCTTAACCAAGGCCCTAAATTTAACTCTAACCTTAACCCTCACTCTAATCACTAATCCCAACTCTAACCCTAATATTGTAATAGCCCTAGCTTTCATCCTAATCTAAATCCTTGCTCTAACCATAATCCTAACCCTAACCCAAGCTCTGGCCCTAACCGTCACACTAGCCCATGCCTTAAACCTAGCCCTATAAGTAACTCTAGCCCTAACCCTCACCCTAACCACTAATCCTAATTCTAACCCTAACTGTAGCATAACCTTACCTCTAATACTAATCCTAATGTTAACACTAACCCTGACCCTAATCTCCTGCTAGTCATTGCCTTAGCCCTAGTGCTAAACGTAACTCTAATACTAACCCTCACCCTAATCACTAATCCTAACCCTAACACTGACACTATCCTTAGCCTTAGCACAGACCCTCACATTATCATTTGCCTTAGCCTAAGTCCTAAACCTATCTCTAGCCCTAACCTTAACATTAAGCAATAATTTTCATCCTAATCCTAACAATGGCATAGCCCTAGCCCTAATCCTAATCCTAATCCTAAACCTAGCCATGGTCCTAAATCTCAATGTAGCCTTCTTAGCCTTCTGCCTAAACTTAATTCTAGCCTTAACCCCAACATTAACCACTAATTCTAATCCTAACACTACTTGTAGCAAAGTCCTAACCCTAATCAAAACCCTTACCCTAACCCTAACCCTAACCCTAGGCATCAGACTAATCGTAACACTAGCCCTAGCCTTAGCCCAAAACCTAATGTAACTCTAGCTCCAACCATAACTTTAAACACTAATCCTATCTCTAACTGTAGCATAGCCCTAGTGTAATCCTAATCTTAAACTCTTACCCAAACCCTGGTGCTAAGACTCACACCAGTCTTTGACTTAGCCCTACTTCTAAACCTAACTTTAACCCTATTCCTAACACTAATCACTAATTCTAACAATAAACCTAACCATTATTATAGTGCCCTATTATTAACCATAAACCTAGGCCTTGACATAATCCTAACAGTAGCCCTCACCTTAGCCCATGCCCTAAAACTAACTCTAGCCCTAACCCTCACCTTAACCACTAATCTTAACCCTAACCCTAACTGTAACATAGCCTTAGTGATGGTCCTAATCCTAACCCTAGCCCTAACCTGAACTCTAACCCTAACCCTAACACAAACTCTAACCTTAACCCTATCCCTGGTCTGCAATCTCACAGTAGCCCTCACTTTAACCATAGTCATAAATATAACTCCAGCCCTCACCCTCACCCTAATGACTAACTTTAACCCTAACACTAACTGTAGCACATCCTTAACCCTAACCCTAAACTTAACCCTATCCCTATCCCTGGTTCAAACCCTCACTCTAGCCCTTGCCTTATCCCTAGTCCTAACCTTAACTCTAGCCCTAAGTCTCACCCTAACCATGAATCCTAAAGCTAACACTAACCATAGCATAGTCTTAGCCCTAATCCTAGTGAGCCACGGCTTTTGTACTTTTTTTTTTTTTTTTGACAGGCAGAGTGGACAGTGAGAGAGAGAGAGACAGAGAGAAATGTCTTCCTTTTGCCATTGGTTCACCCTCCAATGGCCGCCGCGGTTGGCACGCTGCAGCCAGCGCACTGCGCTGATCCGATGGCAGGAGCCAGGTGCTTCTCCTGGTCTCCCATGGGGTGCAGGGCCCAAGCACTTGGGCCATCCTCCACTGCACTCCCTGGCCACAGCAGAGAGCTGGCCTGGAAGAAGGGCAACCGGGACAGAATCTGGTGCCCCGACCACGACTAGAACCCGGTGTGCCGGCACTGCAAGGCTGAGGATTAGCCTAGAGCCCTAATCCTAACCTAGTCTAACCCTAACCCTATCCCCCAGCCCAAGCCATGGCCTAGACCCTCACACTAGCCCAAATACTTGCCCTAATCCTAAGACTAACTCTAGCACTAACCCTAATATTCATTACTAATTCTCACCCTGACCCTAACCATAGCATAGACCTAATTCTACTCCTACACCTAACCCTAACCATGACTCTAACCCTAGACCTGGCTGTAAGTCTCATACTAGTCATCATCTTAGCCCTAATGCTAAACCAACTCTAGCCCTATCCCTAACATTAACCACTAATTCTAGCAATAACCTTAACCCTGGCATATCCCTGACTCTAATCCTAAGCCTAACCTTGAACTTAAAACTAAACTAACACCCTAAGAAAAGAGTAGCCCTTAAACTAGCCCAAGTCCTAAAACTAACTCTAGCCTATCCATCATCCTAAACACTAGTCTCAAACCTCATCTTAACCATAGCATTGTTCTAGCTCTAATTCTAATCCTAACCCTAAACCTAACACTTATTGTACCCTATTGCTCAGTCCTAAACATAACTCACTCTAGCTCTAGTCCTACACATAACTCACCTTAGCCACTAGTTCTAACCCTAAAACTAACAATAACATAGCCCTAGCCTTATTCCTAATCCTAATCCTAACCCTAACCATAGGCCTCAGGCTAAAACTAACATTAGCCCTCTATTTAGACCTAGCCCTAAACCTAATTCTATCCATAACCCTCAACAGAAGCACTATATGCTACACTTACCCTAACTGTAGTGTAGCCTTGACTCCAATATCAACCCTAACCCTAATCCTAACCCTTAACAGTAGCCAAGGCCCAACCCTCACACTAACCTCTGCCTTAGACTTAGTTCCAACCTAAGTCATAATCCTAACACTAACCACTAATTCTCACCCTAACCCTAACTGTAGCATAGCCCTAAATCTAACCCTAATACTAATCCTAACTGTAACCATAGCTCTGGCTCATAGCCTCAAACTTGCTCTTGCTATAGCCCTAGTATTAAACCTAAGTCTAGCCTATCCCTAAAAATAAGCACTAATTCTAACAATAACCTTAACTGTAGTATAACCCTAACCCAAATCCTAAACTTAATCTTAACCCTAATACTAACCCTAGGTCTTGGCCTAATAAAACAGTAGCCCTTGCCTTAGCCCAAGCTAAAACTCTAGCCCTACCCCTCACTCTAAGCACTAATCCTAAACCTAACAGTAATACCAACCCTAACCCAAATCATACTGCTAGCCTAAGCCCTAGTCCTCACACTAGTCCTCACCTTAGCCCTGCTAGTATGAAGGATTGGGTCAGGGTTAGGGATAGGGATATTCTTAGGCTTAGGGTTTGTATTAGTATTAGGGTTATGGCTATGCTATGAATAGTGGCAGGGTTAGATTAGTGGTTAGGTTCAGGGTTAGGGTTATTGTTAGGATTGAGTCTAGTGCCAAGTCAAAGGCTAGTAGAAGTAAAGGGCACGGGTTAGGGTTAGGGTTAGTGTTAGTTTTTGGACTAGGTTTAGGGATATGCTGTGGATACATTTAGGGTTAGAATTAGTGATTAGTATGGAGCTTATGGCTAGAATTAGTTTAGGATGATTGCTAAGGGTGGGGCTACAGTGAGAATTAGTGCCATGGCTATAGTTACAGTTAGGGTTAGGGTTAGGATTAGTGCTAGGGCTATGATACAATTAGAGTTGGAGTTAGATTAGTGGTTAGGATTAGTGTTCATTACAGAGTTAAGTTTGGGGCTTGAGCTAAGATGAGGGCTAAAGTTAGGAGTAGGCTGATGCTCAGGGTTAGGGTTTGGTTCAGGGTTAGGTTTAGGATTAGGTTTAGAGCTATGCTTTCTTTATGGTTATTGTTAGAATTAGTGGTCAGTGGTGGTGATAGAGCTGGAGTTAGATTTAGCACTAAGGCTAAGGTAATGGCTACTCTGAGGTTTAGGACCAGGGCTAGGGTTAGGGTTAGGTTTAGGTTTAGGATTAGGATTAGGGCTAGGACTATGACTATGGTATGGTTATGTTAGGGTTAGGGTTAGTAGTAGCTGTGAGGGTTAAGGCTACAATTATCTTTAAGACTAGTAGGACTAGGGTTAGGGTTTGTGTTAGGTTTAGTTTTTGGTTTAGGGTGAAGGATATGCCACCTACAAGGTTAGGGTTAGAATTAGTGATTATTGTTGGGGATAGAGCTAAAATTAGGCTTAAGAGGAAGACTAAGGTGAGGGCATTTGAAATGGTAAGGGCAAGGGCCTGGGTTAGGGTTAGGGTTAGGCCTATGGCTAAGAGGCAAGGGCTACTGTTTGAGTTAGTCTGAGGACTAGAGTTATTTTAAGGTTAGGGTTAGTGTTATATTAAGGATTAGGATTAGGTTTTGCTATGTTTAGTGTTATGGTGAGAATTTGTCATTAGTGTTAGAGTATTTTAGGACTATGGCTAATGGCATGGCTAGTATGAGGTTTAGGGCCAGAGCAAAAGTTAATGTGAGGGTTAGGGTTAGATTTAGGTTTAGGGTTGGGTTAGGAATCAAATTAGGATTAGAACTATACTATGGTTAGGGTTAGGGTTAAGATTAGTGGTTTAGGTCAGGATTAGGGCTAGAGTTAGATTTAGGGCTTTGTGCTGAGGCTAGTATTAGAATTAGGCCAAAACCTAGGATTAGTATTAGGGTTAATGTTAGGTTTAGGATTAAGTTAGGGCTATGCTATGGTTAGGGTTAATATGAGAATTAGTGGTTAATTCTAGAGTTAGGCCTAGAGTAAGGTTTAGGACTAGGGATAATATGAGGGTTAGTGTGAGGTTTTGGGCCAGTGCTAGCACTAGAGTTTGGATTCAGGTTAGGATTAGGGCTAGGGCTATACTATGGTTTTAGTGTTAGAGTTAGGATAAGTGTTAGGGATAGAGTTGGTTTAAGGCTAAGGCTAAGTTGACAGTTACTGTGAGGTTTAGGTCCAAGGTTAGGGGTTGGGTTAGGGTTAGTTTTTGGATTGGGTTATGGCTATGCTATGTACAGGGTTAGGGTTAGAATTAGTAGTTAGTGTTGGGGTTAGGACTATAATTAGGTTTAGGACAAGGGCTAAGTTTAGCATTACAGTGAGGGTTATTGCCATGGCTAGGGTTTGTGTTAGGATTGGGGTTTTGATTATTACTATGGTTAGGTCTAGGGGTATGTTATGTTATGTTATTGTTATTGTAAGCATTATTGTTTAGGGTGAGGCTTAGGGCAAGAGTTAGGTTTAGGACTAGGGATAAGGTGAGGGCTATGTGGTATTTGGGACCTGGGCTAAAGCTAGGGTTAGGGAAAGGCAAAGGTTAGAGTTAGAGTTAGGTTTAGTATTAGGGTTAGGGCTATGCTATGGTTAGGGTTATTGTTAGTATTAGGGATTGAGCTAGAGGTAGGTTTAGCACTAGGGCTAAGGTTAAGAGTAATGTGAGGCTATGGTCCAGGGTAGGCTTGAGTTTACAGTTAGAGTTAAGGGTAGGATTATATTATGATAGGTCTATGCTATGGTTAATATTAGTTTAGGATTAGTTGTTATCAAGAAATTTAGGGTTAGAGTTGATTTAGGGCTTGTGCTAAGTCTAGGGCTATTGTTAGGGTTAGACCTAGGCCTGGGGTTAGTATTGGTTTTAGGGATATGTTAAGGTTAGGATTAGGGTTAAAATAAGGGGTTATTGTTGGGGTGAGGGCTAGAATTACATTTAAGACTAGGACTAAGGCAAGGGATAGTGTGAAAATTAGGTTCAGGGCTAGGTTTAGGGTTAAGTTTAGCATTAGGGTTATAGAGTTTGGCTAAGGATTTTAGCTAGGTCTAAACTATAGCTATGGTTAGGGTTATGACTATTGGTTAGTCATTAGTGCTAGAGTTATTTTTAGGTTTTAGGGTAGGGTGATGACTACTGTTAGGATTATGCTGAGGCCTTGGGCTAGGATTAGGGTAGTTCTATGCTACAGTTAGGGTTATTTTTAGAAGTATGGCTACTGTTATGGTTACAGCTAGAGTTAAGTTTAGCACTAGTTTGGCTAGGGAGAGGGCTAGTGTGAGGCTTATGGCAGGGCTAATTTTAGAGTTAGGGTTGCATTAGGGCTAGGGCTATGCTACTTTTTGTGTTAGCATTAGGATTAGTGATTAGGTCAGGGTTAGATCTACAGTTATGTTTAGGACTAGGGCTAAGGCTAGTGCTAGTGTAAGGGTTAGAGCCAGGGTAGTTTTAGGATTGGGGTTAGGATTAGGATTAAAGATAGGGCTATGATATGGTTGGAATTAGGGTTAGGATTAGTGATTAAGAGGAGGGTTAGGTCCAAGAGCCTTGTTGCTCTTGTGAGTTCAGCGCATGTGTTCCATATTTCAGGTAGGACATGTAGCTATGCTGAGTTCACTCATATGCTCAGTTTACATTCATGAAAATACACAAAAAGGCTATGAAAATGAATACACAGGGAAGTGACTTTTCCCCAAACCAAATGTACTCCTGAAACTTTGCACTCCTTGCTACTCTTGTAGCACCTCTATTAAGTAAAGTCACATCGTGACCGGCACTGTGGCTCACTTGGTTAATCCTCCGCCTGCGGTGCTGGCATCCCATATGGGCACCGGGTTCTGGTCCCAGTTGCTCCTCTTCCAGTCCAGCTCTCTGCTGTGGCCCAGGAAGTTAGTGAAGAATGGCCAAGGTGCTTGGGCCCCTACACCCGCATGGGAGACCAGGAATAAGCACCTGCCTCCTAGCTTCGGATTGGCACAGTGCCAACCATAGCGGCCATTTGGGAGTGAACCAATGGAAGGAAAACCATCCTCTCTGTCTCTGATAACTCCATTCAGTTTCCTGAGTGTTTACTTGCTGATACGAGTATATGGGCTTAAATGAGTATGCTGTAACACACAAGGTGAGGATTTATGGGTTCCTGGAAATGAGTGATATCCCTAAGTTCTGTCATGAAATGGAGTTCCTACTGGATTTTTACCCTCCTGACAGCAGTTATCAGTTGGAATAGATGACAAAACTTCAGCTGAATGCTACTACAGCATTTATGATATGCTTCCAGAGCTTGAAACATACTGTATGGAAATGCTCCGAGAGCGACATTGCTTCCCTGATTTCACAGAATGTGTCCATATCTCAAGTAGAACGTTGCAGCAGCACTTAGCTTTACCACATGCTTGGTAATGTGCAAAAAGTATACCAAAATGAGTATGCATGGACGTGGGTATTCCCCCAAAATACTGTACACCTGAAAATTCTCAGTCGCTGCTTCACTGTAGTACCTAACTATTCGGTGAAGTGGCTTCATGCTCATGCTAAACACCAGTTTCTGTAATGTCAAAATATTGGGTGTTTACAATAATGTACTGATTTCGCTGGAGGAACGTTTCTAGTCCTCATAGTATATGCACTTTGGAAGCAATGTTGTCCCATTGATTCCCACGTGGCCCACCTGAATCTTGCTCTAGAGACATGTTGTGCCAGACATGCCTGCCAGGAATAGAGGTAGTCTCTCTTCACAATGCAGCAACTCCTTTCAGTTTCCTGAGAGTTTGCCAAATACACTTACATGGTCCATAATCAGTATGCTAAAATACACAAGGTGAGGACTTGAGGCTTACTGGAAACAAGTGATTTCCTGAATTTCAGTCATGTAATGGAATTCCTACCAGCTTGGTTCCCATATGATGGCAGATTTCAAATGGAAAACAAAAACATATGTTGCAGCCACAGGCTACTGGCAAATGTATCCATAGCTTGAAGTAGCCATAGTATCCATAGCTTGAAACAGATGGGAGATGAAAGCTCTGAGAGCCACATTGATCCCAATTTTTTAAAAATTTTTAAAATTTATTTGTAATGAATATAAATTTCTTAAGTACAACTTTAGGAGTATAGTTATTCTTCCCACCATGCCCACCATTGCACTCACACAGAAGTTTTTATATGATAGAGTATGCATGGGCCATAATGAGGATGAGGAAACATGCTAGGCAGGGATTTGAGAGTAAATGGAAACAAGTAATTTCCTGAATTTCTGTCATGGAGTGGAAGTCCTACCAGCCTGGTATCTATCTGACATCAGATTTCAGTTGGAGTAGCAGCCATGGACTGCTGGCAATGTGGTCAATATGAATATAGAGCTTGAAATGTATGCTAGGCTTAAGCTCCAAAATTCATGAAGCTCCCATGATTTTAGAGAATGGGTTCTTTAGCTCAAGTAGGATATAGTTGCTATGTGAAGCTTCATTGATTTGCTCAGTTTGCATATATGTTCATACTCATAAAGCCCTGAAGTGAATACTTAGGGAAGTGGCTGTTCCTCAAAATGATTGCACCCCTGAAATCTGATTGTCACCACTGTTCACTGTAGTATCTACTCCATTTGGTAAAGTGACTTCAGGACAGCCTCAGTTTTTGGCATGACAAATTATTGAATAGTTAGAGTAACATAGTGATTCTGTGAAGGAACATTATTCACATCCCCACAGTGCATGCTCTTTGGAAGTCTTATAGTCCCACTGCTTCCAACGTGAACTTCCTGCATTGTGCTCGAAAGATATATTGTGCCTGAAGTGACTGCCAGGACTAAAGGTAGTTTTTCCTTGGCAATGTAGCTACTCCTTTCACTTTCCTGAAAGTATGCTGGTGAATACACAGACATGCGATGTAATGAATATGCCGGAACACACTAGGTGGGATTTGAGGGTTACAACAAACCAGTGGTTTCCTAAAGTTCTGTCATGAAATGGAGTTCCTACCAGCTTGGAGCACTACTGACAGCAGATTTCATTTGGAACAGGCCATGTATCCATGGTCCATATGAACACAAATTTTGAAATGCATTTTAGGTGAAAGCTCCCAGAGCCATGTTTCTTCCATAATTTCAAAGAATGTGCTCCCAACATCATGAGAACAGGGTAGCTTTGCTGAGCTTCCTCAGTATGTTCAGTTTTCATCCACAGTCATATGGATAAAGCCTTCTGAAAAGATGCATGTTGTAACTCTTCCCCAAAATGAGTGCACTCCTGAAAATTGACCATCACTGCTCTTTATTGTAGTATCCAACTCCATTTGGTGAGGTGATTTTGGTGGAATACCAGTTTTCTATATGTTAAGTATTGAGTAATTAGAGTAACATATTAAGTATTCTTCTCATCCTCACAGTGTATGTTCTTCAGAAGCCATGTGCCCCCACTGTTTTCAACACGCCCTACCTGCATCATGCTTGAGAGACATGTTGTGTCCTAGGTGTCTGCCAGTAATGGAGATAGTCTCTCCACAGCAATGCAGCAACTCCTTTCAGTTTCTTGAGAGTTTACCAACCAACACACATACATGAGTTATGAGCATGCTGAAACACATAAGGGGAGGATGTGAAGGTTACAGGAAACAAATGTTTATCTGACATGCTGTCATGGAATGGAGTTCCTACCAGCTTGGTATATCCACCTAACAGCAGATTTCAGTTGGAACAGATGACATAACTTGCAACCAAAGACTACTGGCAGAGTGGTCCATAGGGATACAAAGCTTGAAAATTATGATAGGCAAAAGCTCTGGAAGCCATGTTGTTCCCATAATTTCGGAGAATGGGTTGTGTATCTCAAGTAGAACACAATTGTTAGGCTGTGCTTCAGCATTATGCTCAGTTTGCATCCTTGGTCAGACACAGAAAGTCTACCAAAATGAATATGCACAAGGTGATTGTTCCCTAAAATGAGTGCACTCCTGAAAGGTCACAGTCAAAACTGTTCACTGGAACACCTGACTCCAAATGATGAAGTGATGTCAAGCCAAACACCAGTTTTTGGTATGACAAAAAAAAGTAGTTGCAGTAATGTAGTGATTTTATGGGAAGAATGTTCTTCTTGTCCTTACTGTGTACGCAGTTCGGAAGCAGTGTGGTCCCACTGTTTCCAGTGTGGCCTGCTTGAATCATGCTGGAGGGATATGTTGTAACTGAGGTGCAATTAAAGAGATAGTCTTTCCTTGGCAATGTAGCAACTCCATTCAGTTTCCTGCGTGTTCACTCAATGATACATGTACATGGACCTTAATGGATATGTTGTCCATGCAAGGTGAGCATTGAAGGTTGCTGGCAACAAGTGATTTCCTAATGTTCTGTCATGCATTGGAGTTCCTATTAGCATGATATCCACCTGACAGTAGTTTTCAGTAGGAATGGATAGATGACGTATCTTACAGCCACAGGCTATTGACAGAGTGGTTGATATTCATCTAGAGATTGAATTGTATAGCAGGGGGATGATTTCACAGCTGTATTGCTCCCATGATTTCAGAGAATGGGTTCCAGATCTCAAGCAGACCATATTAGCTATGCTGAGCTTCATCAATATGCTCAGTTAACATGTACAGTCATAGCCAGAAAATCTGCCAAAATTAATATGCAGTGAATTGGCTGTTCCCCACAAGTTCCCTCCTAAAATCTGGTAGTCAACAGTGTTCACTGGAGCAGCTGACTTCATTTGGTGAAGTTATTTCAGGTCAAACACTTGTTTTTCAGCATGATGAAGTATTCAGTAGTTACAATAATATAGTGATTTTGTAGGGGAGTTATATTTGTCTACACATCATGTGCATTCCAGAAGCAGTGTGGTTGTGATGCTTCGAACATAGCTTACTTGAATTATGTTCAAGAATATGTTGTGCCTGAGTTGCCTGCCATAAATAAAGTAATTCTCCTTGCCATGTAACAACATCATTCAGTTTCCTGACTGTTTGCTGACTAAAACATTACATGGCCTTAATGATTTTTCCTAAACAAGCAAGGTGAGGATTTAAGGGTTATGAGAGAAAAGTAGTTTCCCAAAGTTCTGTCACAGCATGGTGTTCCTACCAGCTTGGAGTACAACTGAGAGCAGATTTCATTTGGAACAGACCATATATCTTGCAGCCACAGGCTACTGGAGAGTGGTATGGATACAAAGCTTGAAATGTACCTTAGGTGAACACTCCTAGAACTGCAATTCTCCCATAATTTCAGAGAATGTGTTCCCAATCTTATATAGAACGTGGTAGCTTCACTGAGCTTTCTTGGTATGCTCAGTTTGCATCCATGGTCATAAGCATAAAGCCTTCTGAAACAAATATGCATAGAATTGGCTGTTATCCAAAATGAGTGCACTCCTGAAAGTTGACTGTCATCACTTTCACTGTAGCATCCAACTCCATTTGGTGAAGTGATTTCAAGCTGAACACCAGTTTTCAGCAAGTCAAAGTATTGAGTGGTTACAGTAACATGTTGATTTCATGGAAAAACATTCTTACCCTCACAATGTATGCTCTTCAGAAGACATGTGGTACTACTGCATCCAGTGTGTCCTACTTGTATTGTGCTTGAGAGATACATTGTGCCTGAGGTGCCTGCAGTAATAGAGGTAGTCTATCCTTGGCAATGTGGCAACTCATTTCAGTTTCCTGAGAGTTCACCAACCAATACATGTGCATGAATATGCCAAATGAATATGCCAAAACATGCAAGGCAAGGATTTAAGAGTTAATTAAAACAAGGCATTTCCTAAATTCTGTCATTGAATGAGTTCCTACAAGCTTGGTATCTACCTTAGAGCAAACTACAGTTGGAACAGATGACATATCTTACAGACACAGGCTACTGGCAGAGTGGTCAATATAAAACAAAAGTTGAAATATATGGTAGGATTAAGTTCTGGAGAGCTATGTTGCTCCCATGATTTCAGAAAATGGGTTTTGTAACTTAAGTAGAGCATGACTTTACACTGAGACTTGTAAATATGCTCAGTTTGCATCCACAGTCATATACATAAATCTACCAAAGTGAGTACACAGGGAAGTGACTGTTCTCCAAAAGGAGTGCACTCACAAAAGATCAGTCATGGCTATTCACTGGAGCACCTGGCTCCAAACAGTGAAGTGACTCCAGGCCAAACACCAGTCTTAAACATGACAAATTATTGGATAGTTAAATTAGTGACATCACAGGAGGAATGTTTTTCTCATCCCTACTATGTCTGTGTTATGGAAGCAGTGCAGTCCTACTTCTCCAAATAGGGCCCACCTGAATCATGTTCAAGAGATATGTTTTGCCAGATGTGCCACTGAACAACACAGGCAGGCTCTCCTTGACAATGTAGTGACTCCATTCAGTTTCCTGAGTGTTCACTCACCAATACACGCACATGGGCCTTTAGGAGTATGCCATAATATGCAAGATGAGGATTTGAAGGTTACTGAAAACAAGTGATTTCCTGAACTTATCTCATGCAATGGAGTTCCTAACAGCATGATATCCACCTAACAGTTTTCAGTAGGAATGGGCGTGATCTGATAGCTATAGGCTGTTGGCAAAGTGGTCAATATTTATCTAGAGATTGAATCATGTGGTAGTCAAATGTTCTGACAGCCTTGATCCCGTGATTTCAGGAAATGGGTTCCATATGTCATTCAGAACATGGTAGGTAAGCTGAACTTCATCAGTATGCTGAGTTTGAAACCATGGTCATACACAGAAAGTCTACAGAAACAAGTATGCAGTAGAGTTATTGTTCCCCATTATGAGTTCACTCTCAAAATTTGGCAGCCACCACTGTTCTCTGGAACAGGTGACTTCATTCAATGAAGTGATTTCATGCCAAACATCCGTTTTCAAAGTGATGAAATATTCAGTAGATACAATAATGTAGTGATTTCACAGGGTGAAAAGTATTCTCATCCACACAGTATGTGTACTCCTGAAGCAGTGTGGTCCCACTACTTCCAAAGTGGCTTGCCTGAATCATGCTCGACAGATCTGTTTTGCTTGAAGTGCATGCCAGGAATAGAGGTACACTCTCCTGGGCAATGCAGCAATACTGTTCAGTTTCCTGTTGGTTGATCAATACACATACATGGGGCTTAAAGAGTATGCCTTAACAAGCAAGGTTAGGATTTGAGGATAACTTCAAACATGTGGTTTCCTGTTGTTTTGTCACGGACTGGAGTTCTACCAGCTTGGTACCCACCTGACAGCAGATTTCAGTTGGAACAGACAACATATTTTGCAGCCACAGACTACTGGCTGTGTTGTCATTATGGATCTAGAGCTTGAAATATATGGTAGGCAAATGCTCTGACAGCTGCATTACTCTCTTGATTTCAGAGAATGGGTACTTTAACTCAATTAGAACATGAGAGTTATGCTTATTTTCCTCAGTATGCTGAGTATGCATCCATGTTCATATGCAGAAAGACTACTGATATGAGTTCTCAGGGAAGTGACCATTCTACACAATGAATGCATTACCAATACTTTGCATTCAACACTGTCATTGGTAGTACCTGACACTGACTCCATTCAGTGAAGTAACTTCAGATCAAACACCAGTTTTTGGGGCCGGCACTGTGGCGCTGTGCCCTTGTCTGAAGCTCCCGCATCCCATATGGGCGCCGGTTCTAGTCCGGCTGCTCCTCTACCAATCTAGCTTTCTGATATGGCCTGGGGATATACAGTAGAAGATGGCCTAAGTCCTTGGGCCCCTGCACCTGTGTGGGAGACCTGGAAGAAGCTCCTGGCTCCTGGCTTCGGATCAACACACCTCCGGCTGTTACGGCCAATTGGGGAGTGAACCACGGGATGGAAGACCTCTCTCTCTCTCTGCCTCTCCTCTCTCTGTGTAACTCTGACTTTCAAATAAATAAATAAATCTTAAAAAAATAAAATAAAAACACCAGGTTTTGGCTACAGAAGCTTTCAGTAGTTATAGTAATGTAGTGATTTGGCAGGAGGAATATTCTCTTCCTCACAGTATATGTGATTCAGAAAGAGTGTGGTCTCACTGCTCCCAATGTGGCCAACTTAAATTGTGCTTGAGAGATTTGGTATGCTTGAGTTTTACTCAAGGAATAAAAGTTGTCTCTCCTTGGCAATGAGACAAGTCTATTCAGTTTCTTCAGGGTTCTCCCACTGATACATGTACATGTGTCTTAATGACTATGCCTGAACAATTAGTCTAGGATTTGAGGGATACTGGAAACAAAATAATTTCTCAAAGTTCTGTAATGGAATGGAGTCCCTACCAGCTTGATATCCACTTGACAGCATTTTTCAGTAGGAACTGATGACATATATTGCAGCTACAGGCTCTTGGCAGAGTGGTCCATGTGCATCTAGAACTTGAAATGTAAGGTAGCAATGCTCTGAGAACCACATTACTCCCAATTTTTTACATAATGGATTCTGTACCTCAAGTAGAATATGGTCGCTATGCTGAATTTCCTTTGTATGCTCAGTCTGCATCCACAGTCATAAAAAAAGCTTACTAAAAGGAGTCTCAGAGAAATGACTTTCCCCATGGTGAATCCATGGTCAAAATTTTGCAGTCAGCTCTTGCCACTGTGGTCCCTGACCCCATTCATTTAAGTGACTCCATACCAAACACCAGTTTTCAGCATGATGAAGTATTGAGTAGTTACAGTAGTTACAGTATTGATTTCATGGGAGGAGTATTCTTTTTCCAATGAATATTTTATTTATTTATAATATCTGGAAAATATAACTTTAGTTCATCACATACATTTGTAACTTCCTTAATAATACTTCCTAAGAGATTTGTTCTCCAAAGCCATATCAAGTCAAAAGCAGATTTTTTCCCCTTCTGCTATGACTAATTTTGCTTAAATATTTGAGATCAGTACACAATAAATAATTAAGTGGAATTTATCATTTCAGGTCAGTGCATTCAAGAGTCCTCATTTTACACAATAGTAGTTTTCAACTGTTCTGAGTATTGACATATTTAAGGTTTTAGGTAGTTGACCTTTCCCCTAATAGTCTAAAAATAATTTATTTTAATTCCCTATAAATCATAACTAGGATTTACAGAACACCACAGGCTTACCCTATTCAGTTTTGCCATGTAACCCACTTGAATTAGGAAATTTTGAGCCCAACACTTGAGAAAGTGAAGTGTTCTGCGTAGATTAAGTGAGTAGCTCAGCATGATTTCCTTCACTGGCATATTCACCAGAATGGAGAACAAAAGGTGATGAGTAGCTGCACAGTTAAAAGTTGGCATTGTCAACCAAGTCATCAGCTAGATGCCTGGCAGAAAAATAAAGCAAATTAATATTCTCGTGCAGTCAAATGCTCTATACTGTGCTTTGCCCCTAATTAATATTCTTCTGAAGAATGCATTTTCTTAGGAGCTTCTCCAGCATTTTGAAAGATTTTTTCTATCTCTACAATTAAGTTTTTTAAAACACTTGGAAGTTTCTGATTATGCATTTCAGGATATCCAAATTCATGCAAAACAAATAATTGTCCTTGAAAAAAAAAGCCTAGCTCTTAGAAATAGTTTTTGTCTGCTTATGCCTCAACTGCTAGTCTGAGAACTAGTTATACAATTAACTCTCATAATACAACTCATTGAGGACAGAGGTCCTGCTTGGGGAGATAGTGCATAGTGACTCCTTTTGCTAATTTAACAATTAACGTTCTTAAGTATGACATTAGTGACCGCTCAAGGCTCTTGACTTGAGCTGCCTAGGCTATGGAACTCTTTTGAGCCCACAAACTCTATCATTATTTGGACAAGGCCATAAGCAAAGTAGAAGCACTCTCCTCCCTTCAGAGAAAAGTACATACTTCTTTGTTGGTCACTTCTTTCTGGGGTCTCACACACAGAGATCATTCATGTAGAACATTTTTTTATGCCACAGTGTCTTGGCTTTCCATGCCTGAAATGTTTTAATGGGCTTTTAAGGCAGATGAAGAAGACTTAGGGGCTTATTCTGAGCCCAGAGGGTTACTTAGCAATTGTCATTCTATGAGTCGATTGTGTGGACTGCTTCTCATGTTGGACATTCTCTCCTTTGTAATTCTATCTATTATTATTACCAGGTACTTGATTGTATTTATGTGATCTCTTTAACACTTAATCTTAACTGTATGTTCACTTTAACACTTAATATGATCACTTTAACAATTAATATGGCATTTTAACCACCAAATTTAATGGGATTTGGAGTCCCATGACAAGTTTTTAAATGTACCTTTAGAAGTAAGTCCATAGGAATGTCTGCAGAATTATACTGCTTTACAGTTACATACATCCTCCTTTCCCTCTTACTCCCACACTTAGATTTTACTGAGATATATTTTCTTTATTAAAAATACTAATACTTTATTATAGCATAAAGCAGTATTTTAAAGATTAGTTCAATTTACAGTAAAAACATTTTATGTACAACTGTAAGGAAATCTCTGTACATATAGCTCCAACCTAAAAATGGGTTATAATTTAAAAGTGAATTCAATTGTTTGATACATAAATTAAAAATATTTTTACAACAAAATGGAGGACTCTGGAACACATCATGCTGAGTGAAATAAACCAGTCCCAAAGGGACAAATATTATATGTTCACCCAGATCGGTGACAACTGACTGAACACCTAAAAGGAAACCTGTTGAAGTGAAATGGACACTATGAGAAACAGTGACTTGATCAGCCCTTGTCCTGACTGTTGATGAACAACTTAATACTTTATCTCTTTTGGTATTTTTTTGTAATACTTAATACTATTGGTTGATCTCTGTAATTAATGCACAATTATTCTTAAATGTTGAAACTTAACTGAAAAGTGATCCCTGTTAAATATAAGAGTGGGAATAAGAGAGGGAAGAGATGTACAATTTAGGACATGCTCAATCGGACTTGCCCCAAATGGTAGAGTTAGAAACGTGCCAGGGAATTCCAATTCAATCCCATCAAGGTGGCATGTACCATTGCCATCTCACTAGTCCAAGTGATCAATTTCTGTTCACAATTGATCATAATGATAAGACCAAGAGTCACAGGGATCACATAAACAAGACTAGTGTCTGCTAATACTAACTGATAGAATAAAAAAGGGAGAGAACGATCCAACATGGGAAGCGGAATACACAGCAGACTCATGGAATGGCAGATGTCTTAAACAACACTCTGGCCTCAGAATCAGCCCTTAAGGCATGCGGATATGACTGAAGAGCCCATGAGAGTATTTTAGGCATGGAAAACCAAGACACTCTGGAAAAAAAAAATGACCTAAATGAAAGGTCTCTGCAAGTGAGATCCCAGTGGAAAGACTAGGTCATCAAAGAAGGAGGTACCTTTCTCTGAAGGGAGGAGAGAACTTCTACTTTGACCATGGCCTTGTCTAAATATGATAAGAGTCGGTGAGCTCAAAAGGCCTCCATAGCCTTGGCAATTTAGGACAAGAGCCTAGGATGATTACTGACACTATAAACAAGAGTGTCAATTTGCTAAGTCAACAACAGCAGTCACTGAACACTTACTCCTCATGTAGGATCTCTGTCCTTAGTGTGCTGTACATTGTGATTTAATGGTATAACTAGTACTCAAACAGTATTTTACACTTTGTGTTTCTGTGTGGGTGCAAACTGTTGAAATCTTTACTTAATATATGCTAAGTTGATCTTCTGTATATAAAGATAATTGAAAATGAATCTTGATGTGAATGGAAGGGGAGAGGGAGCGGGAGATGGAAGGGTTGTGGGTGGGAGGGAAGTTATGGGGGGGGAAAGCCATTGTAATCCATAAGCTGTACTTTGGAAATTTATATTCATTAAATAAAAGTTAAAAAAAATCTATTTTTTCTGATATTAGGATGGCTTTATCATCTCTTTTTTGGTTTCTGTTGGCCTGGAATATCTTTTTTCATCCTTTCAATTTCAGTCTGCATGCATCTTTATTGGTGAGTTGTGTTTCTTGTAGACAGCAAATGTATGGAGTTTGTTTTTTAATCCATTCTGTAAGTCTGTCTTTTAACTGGAGAGTACAGGCCATTTACATTCAAGGTGACTATTGACAAATAATGACTTTGCCTTGACATTTTTCCAAAAATATTCCTATTTTTTAACTTTGAAATTCCTTTGCACTTACTGAGAGATTTTCTTCCTTTACCTTTTTTTTTTGTAGTGATGACCATGTTTCTGTGTTTCTGTCTGCAGTGCATCTTTAAGCATCTTTTGTAGGATTGGATGGGTGGTGACAAATTCTTTCGCCTTCTGTTTGCTATGAAATGTTTTTATTTCACCTTCATTCATAAATAAGAGTTTTCAGGGTATAGTATTCAGGGTTCACAGGTTTTTTCTCTCAAGAGTTCAAATATATCTCACCATTTTCTCCTAGCCTTTAGTTTCTGATGAGAAGCCTGCTGTGAATCTAATTGGATATCCTCTGAAAGTGATCTGGCATTTCTCTCTTGCACATTTTATAATCTTTTCTTAATGTTTTATTGTGCTGAGTGTGATTACAATGTGTCAAGATGATGATCTTTTCTGGTCATATCTATTATGAGTTCTATGTGCTTTCTGTATTTGGATGTCCCTTTCTTTTTCCAAATTAGGGAATTTTTCTGTTATTATTTCACTGAAAAGGCCTTCTAATCCTTTCTCTCTTTCTGTGCCTTCAAGAACTCCTAGAACCCCTATGTTGAGTCATTTGAGAGAATACTGTAGATTCCAAACAGTGTTTTTTTGTTTGTTTGTTTGTTTTATAATTTTCTCTTCCTGTCTTTGGTTTGTATAAGTTCCTGTGCTTTTTCTTTTAAGTCCAATATTCTTTCTTCCGCTTCACTGATTCTGTTGTTAAGACTTTCTATTGCATTTTTATTTGTTCTATTGAATTCTTCATTTCATTTTGATTTCTGTTTAAGATCTCAATTTCATGGGAGAAATTTTCTTTCTTATCCTGTACAAATTTCATTAATTCATACCTTTGCTTCTGATTACTTCTATATATTATTTTATTTATTTTTTGACAGGCAGAGTGGACAGTGAGAGAGAGAGAGAGAGAGAGAGAGAGAGAAAGGTCTTCCTTTGCCGTTGGTTCACCCTCCAATGGCCGCCGCGGCTGGCGCGCTGCAACCGGCGCACCGCGCCTATCCGAAGGCAGGAGCCAGGTGCTTTTCCTGGTCTCCCATGGGGTGCAGGGCCCAAGCACTTGGGCCATCCTCCACTGCACTCCCTGGCCACAGCAGAGAGCTGGCCTGGAAGAGGGGCAACCGGGACAGAATCCGGCGCCCTGACCAGGACTAGAACCCAGTGTGCCGGCACCGCAAGGCAGAGGATTAGACTACTGAGGCGTGGCACTGGCTATTACTTCTATATATTATTATGATCAATATTTTGAACTCCATATCTTGTATTTCCTCTATCTCATCATCTTCATGATATAGTATTGAAGTATTGTATTCTTTCAGGGGTGCATGTTGTCTTTGCTATTCTTGTTTCTTGAATTGGTGCATTTATTTTTCAGCATTTGTGGAGATACTTATTGGTTTCTTCTTTATTTTTGCTGTGATGGCTTTTATCTTTGTGAGATGCCTCTGCAGATAAGTACAGTATCTGCTTTCAGAGGCTTATATTGGGTGTGGCCAGGGAGCTCTGTTCAGTTTTCCAGGGTGAAGGGCATCTTTAAGGTGACACATCCAGATTTTTTTTTAAACTTTTATTTAATGAATATAAATTTCCAAAGTACAGCTTATGGATTACAATGACTTCCCCCCAATAACATCCCTCCTACCCACAACCCTCCCATCTCCTGCTCCCTCTCCCTTTCCATTCACAACAAGATTCATCTTCAATTCACTTTATATACAGAAGATCAGTTTAGCATACATTAAGTAAAGATTTCAACAGTTTGCTCCCACACAGAAACATAAAGTGAAAAAATACTGTTTGAGTACTCGTTATAGCATTAAATCTCAATGTACAGCACACTAAGGACAGAGATCCTACATGAGGAGTAAGTGCACAGTGACTCCTGTTGTTGACTTAACAAATTGACACTCTTGTTTATGGCATCAGTAATCACCCTAGGCTCTTGTCATGAGCTTCCAAGGCTATGGAAGTCCCCTGAGTTCACCGACTCTTATCATATTTAGACAAGGAAATGGTCAAAGTGGAAGTTCTCTCCTCCCTTCAGAGAAAGGTACCTCCTTCTTTGATGATCCATACTTTCCACTGGGATCTCACTCGCGGAGATCTTTCATTTAGGTATTTAGGTTTTTTTTTTTTTTCTTTTGCCAGAGTGTCTTGGCTTTCCATGCCTGAAATACTCTCATGGGCTTTTCAGCCAGATCCGCATGCCTTAAGGGCTGATTCTGAGGCCAGAGTGCTGTTTAGGACATCTGCCATTCTATGGGTCTGCTGTGTATCTCACTTTCCAGACACATCCAGATTTGGCATGTAAAAATCTCTTTTTTTAATCAGAAGGAAATTTATTCTGCTCAGCTGATCTCTTTTCCTCAAAGGAGAACAGTACCTGAGCACTAGCCGCAGTGGTTATCACATTTGTTTGCTCTGCCCCAAGGACCACACAAAGGATCTGTGCAGTCCTAAGTGTAAGTTCAGGTTCCCCAGCAATGTCCCTCACCAGATAACCAGGAAGCCCTGATCTTGTGGAGTCTCCCACAATAACTACACAAAATCTCAGCCACACCATGAGTCCTCCTACACAGCCTCAGTTTTTTTTCAAGGTCCTGGCACAGAAGCCTCCCACAGTCATGAGCTCCCATCCTGCTGTTAATTCTCCCCACCAGTCAGGAGTCTCCATTTGGCTGGTTTCTGGGTGTGAACACAAGCTGAGACAGATGGTACATATTTCCAAAATGGAGCCCCCTCTATCAGCTTGCTACAGGATGCTGTTGTAAAGTAATTGAGGAGAGAGAAATATATCCCTCCTTTTTTTTTTCCTCCTCTAGTTTAGCAGGTGCACTATCCCCCAAGATACTCCAAGCCAGGTTCCCTCTAGGCTCTTCCTAGAGATTTAACACCAGTGGCTTGGGCTGCTGCAATCTAGTCCCTCCTCACTTTCCAACGCTGGTGTATAGGCCCTCGGCTGCTGGAGTCCTGAGTTGTGAGCATGCGTGGCCTCCATGTAGGTGCATCATGTCCCTCTAATTTGCATAGAGTTTTATCTACTGTTTTCTCCCTAATTCTTCTCTGAGACTGCACTCTCTCCACTTTTTTAAAACTATCCTCTCCTGGACTAGAGCAGTAAGCTCCCTCCCTACTCCACCATTTTAACTATTATAATATTCTTCAAGTTCTGACTGTGTATTCACTTCAGAAGCATTGTTTCCATTGCACCCAACATAGAGCACTTGAATCCTGCCAACAAGTTATATTGTACCTGAGGTGCTGCCCAATAATAGTGGAAGTCTCACATTTATGAAGCACTAAATCCTTTCACTTTCCTGAGTGTTACTAGCAGAGTGATTGATATGGATCCAGAGCTTGAAACATATAGTAAGCAAAAGCTCCAAGAGTCACATTGCTCCTGTGATTTCACAGAATGTATTCGATATTGCATGTAGAACACGGTTGCTATGATGAGCTTTGTTGGTATGCTCAGTTTGCTCCACAGTTATATGCAGAAAACCTATGGAAATGAGTATGTAGGGAAGTCACTGTTCCCCAAAATAAATGCACTCCTAAATGTATGTAATCACGGCTGTTCATTGGAGCACCTGACTCCATTCTGTGAAGTGGCTTCAGGACAAATTCCAGTTTTCATTATAACACAGTGTTGACTAGTTACAGTAAAGTAATGATTTAGTAGATGGAATTTTCTTCTCATCCTCACAGTGTGTGCCCTTGGAAGCAGTGTGATGGAAGTAGTGTGATCCCACTTCTTCCAATGTGGTCTTTTTGAATCATGCTTGAGAGAAATGCTGTGACTATGATCCTGCGAGGAATATAGTTAGTCTCTTCTTGGAATTACAGAAACTCCATTCAGTTTCCTGATGTTTGTCCAGTGATACACATACATGGGCATAATGATTAAGCCATAACACCCAAGGTGAGGATTTGAGGGTTACTGGAAATAAGTGACTTCCCAAGGTTTCTTCATGATTTTGAGCTCCTATCACCTTGGTTTTCACCTCAGAACATATTTCTTTTTTAAGAAATGAAATATCTTGCAGCCACAGGCTACTGGCAGAGGAATCTATTTGGATACAGAGCTTTAAACATATTATAAGTGAATACTCTAAGAGCTGCATTAGTTCTGTAATTTCAGATAATGGGTTCTATAACTCATGTAGAACCCATTTAATATGCTGAACTACCTCTTTATGCTGAGTTTACATCCACTGTCATATGCAGAAAGCCTACCAAAAGGAGTACACAGGATTAAAAGGAGTGCACACCTAAATGTTCATAGTCACCATTGTTCACTGTAGCACCTGACTCCATTTGGTGAAGTCACTTCAGGCCAAAAACCATTTTTCATGATAAAGTGTTGAATAGTTATGGTAATATATACCTTTTGTGGGAAGAATGTTCTTCTCATCCTCACTTCTAAAGCAGTGTGATCTCAGTACTTCCAACTTGGCCTGCTTGGATCATGCTTAAGAAATAAGTTGTAGATGAGGTGCCTGCAAGTAACAGAGGTATTCTCTCCTTGTCAATGCAGCAATTCTGCATTAGAGTAAGTGTTATGGTTAGTGCTAGGGATATGTTACTGTTAGTGTTAAGGTTAAGATTAGTGATTAAGGTGATGGTTAGGGCTACAGTTAGGGTTATTCTTAGAATTAGTGGTTAGTTTTATGGATAGGTCTAGAATTAGAATTAGCACTACTGCTAAGATGAGGGTTAATGTGAAGCTTTGAGCCCGGGCTATGGTTAGTGTTAGGGCTAGGATTAAGATTAGGGCTATTGCTATTCTATGGTAATGATAATGTTAGGATTAGTCATTAGGGTGAGAGTTAGGGTTTTTGTTAGGTTTAGGGCTCAGGCTAATGCCTGTACTAGTGTTAGGGTCAGGATGAACCCTAGGGTAAATTCTAGGGTTAAGTTTAGAATTAGGGTTATGTCTATGCTACAGTTAGGAATAAGATTAGAATTTGTCATTTGTATTGGGTATAGGGCTAGAGATAGTTTTAGGACTTGGACTAAGTGAGGGCTATAAGAGGGATAAGGCCAGTGCTATAATTAGGTTTAGGGTTGAATTAGGATTATGGTTAGGGTTAGGTTTAGGATTAAGGTTATGGCTATTCTATGGTTAGGGTTACTGTTAGAAGTAGTGGTATTGTTAGGGATTGAGTTAGAGTTAGGTTTAGCACTAGGGCTAAAGGCATAGAATAGTGTGAGTCTTAGACCCATGGGTAGGGTTATGTTTAGGGTTAGTTAGGGTTAAGGTTAGGGTTTATTGTAGGGCTATTCAAAGGTTAGCATTAATGTTAGAATTTGTCATTACCATGAGTATTAATGCTAGAGTTATGTTTAGGGCTTGTACTAAGGCTAGGGCTAGTGTTAGGATTAGGCCAAGTCCTGGGGTCAGTGTTAGTTAAGAGCTAGGATTAGTGTTAAAGGCCTAGGTTTAAGATTAGGGTTAGGGCTATGCTAGAGTAAAGTTATAGTTAAAATTAGGGGTTAGTTTTGGGGTTAGGGCTAGAATTAGGTTTAGAGCTAAGATTATGGCATGGGCTAGTGTGAGGCTTAAGGCCAGGGCAAGGGTTAGGGTTAGTGTTAGGGTTATCATTAGAATGAGGATTAGAATTAGAGCTAAATCTAATCTATAGTTAATGATAGGTTTACAATTAGTAGAAACTGTGAGGATTAGGGCTATAGTTAGGTACAAAGCTTTGGATAAAGTGAGGGCTAATGTTAGGATTAGACCAAGACCTAGGGTTAGGGTTAGGGTTAGGACTAGGGTTAGGGTTAGGGTTAGGATTTGGGTTAATGCTATGCTATGGTTAGGGTCATTGTTAGAATTAGTGGTTAGCATTATGGATAGGGTGGAGTTAGGTTTAAAATAGGGCTAAGGTAAGGGCTAATATGAGGCTTAGGGCCACGGCTAGGGATAGATTTAGGGTTAAGGTTAGGTTTAGGATTAGGGCTAGGGTTATGATTTTTTTAGTGTTAGAATTAGAATTAGTGATTAAGATGAAGTCTAGGGCTAGAGTTAGGTTTAGGATTAGGGTTAAGGTGAAAGCTAGGGTAAGGTTTTGGGCCGGGGTAGGGTTAGGGCTAGGCTTAATGTTAGGGTTAGGGTTTGCATTAGGATTAGTATTAGGACTAGGGATATGCTATGATTAGGGTTAGGGTTAGGATTAGTGGTTAGGGTGAGGGTTAGGGCTAGAGCTAGGCTTAGGCTTTGAGATAGGTCAAGGACTATTCTTATAGTTAGTCAAAGCCTAGAATTTGTATTAGTGATTAGGGTGAGGATTAGAGCTCATGTTAGGTTTAAGATTGGGGCTAGTTGATGGCTAGTGTGAGGTTTAGAGCCTAGGTTTGTGCTAGGGTTATGGTTATGGTTATGGTTAGGTCTACAGCTATGTTAAGGTTAGTGTTAGGGTTATCATTAGTGGTTAAGGTGAGGGTGAGGATTGGGGCTAGAATTATGTTTAGGATAAGGATAACACTATTAGTGTGAGATTTAGAGCTAGGATATTGTTAAGGTTAGGATTAGGATTAGAGTTAGGTTTAGCTTTAAGATTAGTGTTAGGGTTATGCTATATTTAGAGTTATTGTCAGCATTAGTGGTGAGTGTTAGGGATTGAGCTAGAGTTAAGTTTAGGACTAGGGCTAAGACATTGATTAGTGTGAGGCCTAGGGCCAGGGTTAGGGTTAGTTTAAGGGCAAGAGTTAGAGTTAGGGTTAAGATTAGGGGTAGGAGATTGCTATGGTTAGTGTTAGTGTTGGGATTAGCTATTATCATGAGAATTATGACTAGAGTTAGGTTTAGGGCTTGTGCTTAGTCTATGGCTTGTGTTAGGATTAGTCTGGGGTTAGTGTTATGCCAAGGCCCAGGGTTATATTTAGTGTTAGGGATATTCTAGGGTTCAGGTTAATGTTAAAATTAGGGGTTGGTGTTGGAGTTAATGGAAAAATTAAGTTTAGAACTACTGCTAAGGCAAAGGCTAGTGTGAAGATTAGAGCCAGGGCTAGATTAGGGTTAGGGTTGGTGTTAGGATTATAGTTAGAATTGGTATTAAGGTTAGAGCTAGGTCTAAAATATGGTTAGGGCTGTGGTAAAGATTAGTGATCATACTGAGGGTTAGGGTTAGAGTTAGGTTTAGGGCTAGGGTTAAGGCAAGAGTAGTGTGAGGGTTAGGGTCAGGTGTAAGGTTAGGTTTCATGTTAGTGTTAGAGCTAGGGCTATGCTACTAATAGTTTTAGGGTTGGGTTTAGTGTTTAGGATGAAGGTTAGGGCTAGAGTTAGGTTTAGGTCTTGGAATATGTGGAGGACTATAGTTAGAGTTAGGCTGAAGCCTAGGGTAGGATTAGGGTTAGGGATAGATTTGAGTTTCAAATTAGTGTTAGGGCTATTCTATGCTATGGTTATTGTCAGAATAGTGATTAATGTTAGGGATAGTAGAAGAGTTGGATTTAGCACTAGGTATAAGGTGAGGGCTATTTTGAGGCTTAGGACCAGGGCTAAGGTTTGAGTTAGGGTTAAGGTTAGTGTTAGGGGTCAGCGCCGCGGCTCACTAGGCTAATCCTGCACCTTGCAGCACCAGCACACCGGGTTCTAGTCCCGGTCAGGGTGCCGGATTCTGTCCCAGATGCCCCTCTTCCAGGCCAGCTCTCTGCTGTGGCCAGGGAGTGCAGTGGAGGATGGCCCAAGTGCTTGGGCCCTGCACCCCATGGGAGACCAGGATAAGCACCTGGCTCCTGCCATCGGATCGGTGCGGTGCACCGGCCACAGCGCACTGGCCATGGTGGTCATTGGAGGGTGAACCATCGGCAAAGGAAGACCTTTCTCTCTGTCTCTCCACTCTGCCTGTCAAAAAAAAAAAAAAGTTAGTGTTAGGATTAGGTTTGGGCTATGTTACAGTTAGTGTTTGGGTCAGGATTAACTGTTAGAGTGAGGGTTAGGGCTAGTTAGTTTTAGTCCAGGACTATGTCAAGGGTTAGTGTGAGATTTAGTCCCAAGGTTAGGTTTAGGGTTAGGGTTTGTGTTAGAGTTATTAGAATTAGGATTAGGATTAGATTTAGGGCTATGCTATGGTAGGGTTAATGTTAGAATTAGTGGTTAACTTTAGGGATAAGACTAGAGTTGGGTTTAGCACTAGGGCTAAGGCAAGGACTACTTTGAGTCTTAGGACCAGGGATATGGTTAGGGTTAGGATTAGGAGTAGAGTTCAACTTTGGGTTTGGGTTCAGGTTCGGGTTATGTTTGGGGCTAGAGCTATTCTAAGGTTAAGGTTAGGGTTAGCATTAATTTTATTTATTTTTTTTTTATTTATTTTTTGACAGGCAGAGTGGACAGTGAGAGAGAGAGACAGAGAGAAAGGTCTTCCTTTGCCGTTGGTTCACCCTCCAATGGCCGCTGCGGCCGGCGCGCTGCAGCCGGCGCACCACGCTGATCCAATGGCAGGCTCCAGGAGCCAGGTGCTTTTCCTGGTCTCCCATGGGGTGCAGGGCCCAAGCACCTGGGCCATCCTCCACTGCACTCCCTGGCCACAGCAGAGGGCTGGCCTGGAAGAGGGGCAACCGGGACAGAATCCGGCGCCCCGACTGGGACTAGAACTTGGTGTGCCTGCGCCGCTAGGCGGAGGATTAGCCTAGTGAGCCGCGGCGCCGGCCCGGTTAGCATTAATTTTAAGGGTGAGGGTTTGGGCTAGATTTATATTTATGACTAAAGCTAAGGCGAAGTCTAGTGTTAGGGTTAGTCCAAAGCCTAGGGTTAGGTTTCAGGTTAGATTTAGGGTTTGGGTTGGGATTAGGATTAGAGCTACTGCTATGATACAGTTAAGGTTAGAGTTAGAGTTAATTCTTAGTGTTAGAATGCAATTTAGGTTTAGGACTATGGATAATGTGTCAGCTTGTGTGTGGTTTTGGATGACAGCTATGGTTAGTGTTACTGCTACATTAGTGTTAGTGTTAGGGTTAGTGCTAGGGCTATACCCTGGTTAGTGTTAGGGTTAGTAATAGTGGTTAGGATGAGCATTAGGGCTAGAGTTAAGCTTAGGACTGGGGCTGAGATGAGGGCTAGTGTGAGGTTAAGAGCAGGCCAGGGTTAGGTTTAGGTTTAGGTTATGGTTAGTGTTAGGAGTAAGATTATAATTAGGGCTATTCTACTGTTTGAGTTAGGGTAAAAATTAAGGTTAGTGTGAGGGTTAAAGCTAGTGTTATGTTTAGGGCCTGGGCTAAGACACAGTCTAGTGTTAAGTTTAGGTCAAGGCCTAAGATAAAATTTAGGGTTAGGGTTATATTTCAGGTTAAAATTAGAATTAAGATGGGAGGTAGGGCTATGGTACTGTTAAAATTAGGGTTCGTATTAGTGGTTTGTGTGAGGGTTTGGGTAGAGTTCTGTTGAAGGCTTAGGATAATGTAAAGGCCACTCTTAGAGTTATGCCAAGGCCTGAGGCTAAGTTTAGTGTTCAAGTTAGGTTTGGAATTAGGGTTAGGGCCATGGTACTGTTAGGGTTATTTTTAAAATTAGTGGCTAATAATAGGGATAGAGCTAGAGTTAGGTTTAGCACTAATGCTAAAATGAGGACTAGTGTGGGGTTTAGTGCCAGGATTAGGTTTACAATTAGGGTTAGGGTTAGGGTTAAGATTAGATCTATTGCTATGCCATGGTGTTAGGGTTAGAATTAGTCCTTAGGGTGAGGGTTAGTGCTTTAGTTAGATTTAGGCTTGGACTAAGATTTGGGCTAATATTGGTATTAGGCCTAGGCTTAGGGTTAGTTAGGATTAGGATTAGGATTGTTATGTAGGGTTAAGTTTAGGATGAGGGTTAGGGTTAAGGTTTGGGCTTGTGTTAGGTTTACCTATAGGGTTCAGGTTTGAGTCAGGGTTAAGATTTTTGCTGGACTATTTTTACTGTTAGGGTTAGGGTTAGAATTAGTGTTGGCCGGCGCCGCGGCTCAATAGGCTAATCCTCCGCTTTGCGGCGCCAGCACACCGGGTTCTAGTCCCAGTCAGGGTGCCGGATTCTGTCCCAGTTGCCCCTCTTCCAGGCCAGCTCTCTGCTGTGGCCTGGGAGTGCAGTGGAGGATGGCCCAAGTGCTTGGGCCCTGCACCTGGCTCCTGGCTTCGGATCAGCACGGTGCGCTGGCCGCAGCATGGTAGCCGCGGCAGCCATTGGAGGGTGAACCATCGGCAAAGGAAGACCTTTCTCTCTGTCTCTCTCTCTCACTGTCCACTCTGCCTGTCACAAATTCAAAAAAAAAGAATTAGTGTTATGTCTATGCCATGGTTATAGTTGGGTTATAATTAGTGGTTCATGGTGAGAATAGTGTAGAAGTAGGTTTAGGACTAGGGATAAATTAAGGACTAGTAAGAGGTTTACAGCCAGGTCTAGGGTTAGGATTAAGGCTAGGGTTAGTGATAGAGTTAGTATTAGGACTAGGGCTAGGTCTATCACTTTGCTATGATTAGGGTTAAGGTTAAGATTAGTGGCTAGGTTGAGCCTTAAGGCTAGAGTTAGTGTTAGGAGATTAGATAGAGCCTTAGGGTAGAGTTAGGTTCAGGGCTTTGGATAATGCTACAGCTACTCTTAGAGTTAGGCTGTTGCCTAGGATTATAAATATGCTTATAGTTAGATTTAGGATTAGGGTTAGGGATCTGCTTTGGTTAGGATTCAGTTGTTAGTTTTAGGGTTTGGGCTAGCATTAGGTTTAGGACTATGGCTAAGGTGAGAGCTAGATTGAGGGTTAGGGTCAGGGATAGGGTTAGGGTTAGAGTTAGAGAAATAGGATTAGAGCTTGGGCTATGCTATGATTAGAACTAGGGTTAGGATTAGAGGTTAGGGTGAATGCTAGGGACTAGAGTTAGGTTTAGCACTTGTTGTAAGGTGAAGACTAGTGTTAGGATTAGGATTAGGGTTAGGATTAAGGTTAGGGCTATGCTACTGTTAAGGTTAGGATGAATGATTAAGGTAAATTTTATGGTTATAGTTATGTATAGGACTAGGGCTAAGTTGAGGGCTATGGTTGAAGGTCACAGCTTGGGCTAGGCTTAGGGTTAGGGTTAGTGTTAGAATTAGGATTAGGATTAATGCTAGTACTATGCTACAGTTAGGATTAAGGTTAGGCTTAGTGGTTATGGTGAGGATTAGGGCTAGAGTTGAGTGCTTGGGCTAAGAAAAGGACTACTGTTAATATTAGGCTGAGGTGTAGAGTTAGATTCAGAGTATGGTTAGGTTTAGCATTGAGTTAGGGCTGTGCTATTAGGTTTAGTGTGAGAATTAATGGTTGGTGTTAGGGTTAGGGCTAGAGTTAGGTTTAGGATAAAGTTAGGTTATGGTGAGGGTTAGTGTGAAAGTTAGGTCCTGGGTTAGGGAAAGAGATAGTTTTAGCTTAAGGACTTTTGTTACATTTAGCGTTAGGGTATGCTATGGTTAGTGTTAGGGTAAGGGATAGTGGTTAGGTTGAGGTAGAGTTAAGTTTGAAGGTAGTGCTTAGTCAAGGGCTAGTGGAAGGTTAAGATCAGAGTTAGCATTCAGATTAGGGTTAGGTTTTGTATTAGGGTTATGGCTATGCTATGGACAGGTTTAGGTTTAGAACTAGTGTTTAGTGTTGGGAATAGGACTAGAATTAGTTTACAATGATGGTTAAGGTGAGGTCTACAGTGAGGGTTAGTGCCATTGCTAGGGTTAGGGTTAAGGATAAGGTTAGTGTTAGGATTAGGATTAGAGCTAGGGCTATGCTACATTTAAGGTTGGGGTTAGGATTAGTGGTTAGGGTGAGGGGTAAGGTGAAAGTTGACTCCAGAGCTTGGTCTAGGCAAGGGATAGTGTTAGGATTAGGCTGAGGCTTCATGTTAGGTTTAGTGTTAGGGTTAGTTTCAGGATTAGGGTTGGGCTATTCTATGGTAAGGGTTATTGTTAGAATTAGTGGTAAGTGTTAGGAATAGGGCTGGAGTTTAGACTAGAGCTAAAGTGAAGTCTAGTGTGAGGCTTAGGGCTAGGGCTAGGATTAGGGTTATAATTAGGGTTATGGTTAGGATTAGTCATTAGGGTGAAGATAGAGCTTAAATTACATTTAGGGCTTGGTTTAAGGCTGGGGTTAGTGTGATCCTAGGCCAAGGCATAGGATTAGGGTTAGGATTAAGATTAAGGTTACTACTTTGCTATGGTTAGAGTTTGGGTTAGAATAACTGTTTAGTGTTGGGGATGTGGTAGATGTAGGGTTAGGTCTAGAGTTAAGGCAAGGTCTAGTTAGAGAGTTATGGCTAGGACTAGGGTTGTGGTTAGGTTTAGGATTACAATTAGGGCTATGCTACTTTTAGTGTTAGCGTAAGAATTATTAGTGTTGCTATAGGGCTAGCATTAGATTTAGGACTTCGGCTAAGGTGAGGGCTACTGTGAGAGTTATGGTCAGGGCTAGGGCTAGTATTAGTGTTAGTATTAGGGTTAGGGTTAGGGCTATAGTTAGGCTTAACACTAGGGTTAATTTGAGGACTAGTGTGAGGTTAATATCAACACTAGGTTTAGAATTATGGTTGGATTTAGGGTCAGGGTTAGGATTATGATTAGATCTAATGCTATGCTGTGTTTAGAATTATGATTAGGATTAGTTGTTAGGGTGAATATTAGGGATAGAATTAGCTTTAAGAATAGGGGTAGTTGATGGCTAGTGTGATATTTAGTGCCACAATAATTTCGGGACTAGGGTTAGGGTTAGGATTAGGGTGAGTGTGAGGGTGAGGGTTAGGGTTTAGATCAGGGTTGTGACTGTTCTAGGGTTAGGGTTAGAATTAGGGGTAGCAGTGGGGTTAGGGCTAAAGTTTGGTTTAGGTCAATGACTAATGAGAAGGCTTGTGTATGGATTGGGAAAAATCTAGGGTCAGGGTAAGGATTATGATTAGGGTTACTATTAGGATTAAGGCTAAGGTTAGGCATTGTTTAGTTTTACCATTATGATTAGTGATTATCATGCAGGTTAAAGCTAGATTTATCTTTAAAAGTAAGGCTACTTGTAAGGCTAGTATGAGATATAGTGCCACTGCTAGGGTTAGGATTAGGGTTAGGGTTAGAGTTAGGGATAAGATTGTGATTAATGATAGGACTATGCTATGTTTAGGATTATAGTTAGGATTAGTGGTTAGGGTGAGTTAAGTTTAAGGTTAAGGCTGAGTCAATGGCTAGTGTAAGGTTTATGGCATGGGTTAGGGTTAGCGTTAGTGTGAGTGTTGGCTTTAGGATTTCAATTAGATCTAGGGCAAGGGTTAGATTTAGTGGTTAGTGCTAAGGTTAGGGCTTGAATTAGATTTAGGACTAGGGCTCAGGCAAGGGCTACTCTTAGGTTTAAGGTTAGGATTAAGGTTAGTATTAAGGTAAGGGTTAGGATTAAGTTTTGAGCTAGTGCCATGTGATGGTTATGGTTATGGCTCAGATTTAGTGGTTGGGAGTTTAGGGTTAGTGATAGATTTATGACTTGGACTAAGGCTAGACTTAATGTTACATTTAGACTGATTTTTAGGGTTAGGTTAGGGGTAGGATTTGATTTAGGATTAGGGTTAGGCCTATGCCACCATAGGGTTAGGGTTAGAGTTAATGGTTAGTGTTGGGGATAGTGCTAGAGTTATTTTAGGAATCTTGCAAATGCATAGGCTAGCTTGTGGATTTGGGTCAGAGCTAAGTTTAAGGTTAGGGTTAATGTGAGGGTTAGGTTTAGGATTACGGTTAAGTCTATGTGACCATTAGGATTAGGATTAGATTTAGTGGTTAGTTTTGGATTCATGATAGAATTATAGTGAGAGTTTGGGCTAGAGCTAGGTTTAGTGTTTGGGCTAAGGCCAACCTAGGGTTAGAATTAGGCTGAAGCCTATGCTTAAATTAGGATTAGGATTAGTGTTAGGTTTAGGATTATGGTTAGAGATATTCTACCGTTAGGGTTAGGGTTAGAATTTGTGGTTACTGTTAGGGTTAGTGCTAGAGCTATGTTTAGGCCTACTGCAAATGAGAGGGCTAGTGTGTGAATTTTGGAGAGAGCTATGGTTAGGGTTAGAGTTGGGGTTAGGTTTAGGTTTAGGATTAGGTTTAGGTCTATGCTATGGCTAGGATTAGGGATAGAATTAGTAGTTAGTGTTAAGGTTAGTGCTAGTGTTAGGTTAATATCTACGGCTAAAGAGATAGTGTAAGGATTAGGGCTAGGGCTAAAGTAAGGGTTAAGATGCTGGTGAGGGTTCTGGCTAAGCTACAATTAGTGTTCAGATTACATTTGGTGGTTAGAGTTAGAGTTAGAGTAGAGATAGCTTTAGAAATATGGTGGACATGAGGGTAGTGTGTGGATATGGGCAAGAGCTAAGGTTAGGTTTAAGGTTGGGGATAGGGCTAGGATTAAGGTTAAAGATAGGTACAGGGTTTGTGTAAGGTCCATGCTTTAGTTAGTATTAGACTTAGAATTAATTTTTATTCTTAAGGTGCTGCTAGAGTTAGGTTAAGGACTAGGGCTAAAGAGAAGACTAGTATGAGGTTAGGGCCAGGTTTACATTTAGGGTTATGGTTGTGGTTAGGGTTACGGTTAGGGTAATGTTTTGGGTTATGGATGTGATTTGGTTAGAGTTAGGGTTAGAATTTGTGGTTAGTGTTAGGGTTAGTTCTCATGTTAGGTGTAGGACTATGGCTAATGTGAGGGTTGTGTGAGGATTTTGGTAAGAACTAGGTTTAAGGTTAGGGTTATGATAGGGTAGTTTTGGGTTAGGGCTAGGGCTGAGAAGTATTAGCGTTAGGATTAGGATTAGTGGTTACAATGAAGGTTATGGCTAGATTTATGTTTAAGTCTAGGGTTGATGAGTGCTAGTGTGGATTCAGGGCTAGGGCTAGGATTAGAATTTGGGTTAGGATTATGACTAGAGCTAGGGCTATGCTGTGTTTAGGATTAAGGTTAGGATTAGTGGTTAGGTTACTGTTAGAGGTAGGGTTATGTTTATGACTAGGGCTGATTTAATGGCTAGAGTGAGGTTTAGGGCATGGGATAGGTTTAGGTTTAGAGTTAGGGTTAGCTTTAGCATTACAATTAGAGTTAGGGCTATGCTGTGGTAAGAACTAGAATTAGTTTTTAGTGTTAAGGTTAGGATTTGAATTAGATTTAAGACTTGGGCTAAGGCAAGGGCTACTTGAGGGTCAGTGCCAGGGTTAGGACAATGCTACAGTTAGTTTAAGTGTTAAAATTATTGGTGAGGGTGAAGGTTAGGGCTAGAATTATGTTTAGGGCTTGGGCAAAGGTGAGTCCTAGTGTTAGAGTTAGTCTGAGGCCTAGGGTTAGATTAGGATTAAGTTTAGGATTAGATTTAGGGCTATGCAATTGTTATGGTTAGGGTTGAAATTAGCACTTAATGTTAGGATTAGGGCTAGAGTTAGGTTTAGAACTTCTAGGAATGCAATGGCTAGTGTATGAATTTAGGCAAAAGTAGGGTTAGGGTTAGGGTTATGGTTATTGTAAGAATTAGAATGAGGGTTAAGTCTATACTTCTTTTAAGATTAGGGTTAGAATTACTGGTTAGGTTGAGAATTAGATATAGAGTTAAATTTAAGGTTATGGCTGAGTCCATGGCTAGTGTGAGATTTAAGATCCTCGAAAGGGTTAGGGTTAATATTAGGAATAGGATTACAATTATAATTAGGCCTATACTATGGTTAGTACTATGGTTAGGTTTAGTGGTTAGAGTGAGGCTTAGAGTTAGAGTTAAGTTTATGACTGTGGCGAAGGAGAGAGTTAGTGTAAGGTTAGAGCTGGGGTAGGATTAGAGTTAGGGTGAGGGTGAGGGTTATGGCTATGATAGTATTAGGGTTAGGCCTAACAGTGGTAGTTAGTGTTAGGGTTGGGTCTATATGTTATGTTTAGGAGTATGGCTAATGTGAGAGCATACGTGTGGATTTGGATGTGAGATCAGGTTATGGCTAGGGTTACAATTAGGCTTCATGTTGGGATTAGGGCTGGAGCTATGCTCTGTTCAGAGTTAGGGTTAGGATTAGTGGTTACCATGAAGGTTAGGGCTAGAGGGGGTTTAAGACTAGGGATAATTTTTTTTTTTTTTTGACAGGCAGAGTGGACAGTGAGAGAGAGACAGAGAGAAAGGTCTTCCTTTGCCGTTGGTTCACCCTCCAATGGCCGCCGCGGCCGGCGCGCTGCGGCCGGCGCACCGCGCTGATCCGATGGCAGGAGCCAGGAGCCAGGTGCTTTTCCTGGTCTCCCATGGGGTGCAGGGCCCAAGCACCTGGGCCATCCTCCACTGCACTCCCTGGCCACAGCAGAGGGCTGGCCTGGAAGAGGGGCAACCGGGACAGAATCCGGCGCCCCGACTGGGACTAGAACTTGGTGTGCCGGCGCCGCTAGGCGGAGGATTAGCCTAGTGAGCCGCGGCGCCGGCCAAGACTAGGGATAATTTGAAGGCTAGTGTGAGATATAGTGCCAGGGCTAAGGTTAATGTTAGGGTTAGGGTTAGGGTTAGGGTTAGCATTAGGATTATAATTAGATGTAGGGATATGCTATGCTTTCGATTATGGTTAGGATTATTGGTTTGGGTGAAGGTTAGGCCTGGAGTAATGTTTACAGTTTGGGCTAAGATAAACACTAATGTTAGGGTTAAGCCAATAACTAGGCTTAGGTTTAGGTTTAGGGTTAAGTTTAGAATTAGAGTTATGATTTGAGCTAAGGCTGTGCCTTGGTTAGGGTTAGAGTTAGGATTAGAGGTTAGGGTGAAAGTTAGGGCTAGAGTTAGGTTTAGGGCTTGGGCTAAGATGAGGTCTAGTTAGAGAGCTAGGCTGAAGCCTAGCATTAGGTTAGGTTTAGAGTTAGGTATATGAATAGGGTTAGGTTTTGAGTTTGTGGTTAATTTTAGGTTTAGGGATAGAGGTAGGTTTAGGACTACTGCACTACTGCAAATGTGAGGGCTAGGTGTTAATTTGATTGAGAGCTAATGTTAGGGTTAGGGCTGGGGTTAGGTCTAGGTTTTGGATTAAGTTTAGTTCTATAATATGGTTAGGCTTATGCTTAAAATTAGTGTTTACTATTAGGGTTAGTGGTGGAGTTAGGTTAACACCTAGGGCTAAGGAGAGAGTTAGTGTTAGGGATATGGCCAGGGCTAGGATTAGGATTGGGGTTAAGATCATGGTTAGTGGGGCTGGTGCTGTGGCACAGTGGGCTAAAAATGAGGCCTACAGTGCCAACAGCCCATGTGGGCGCTGGTTCGAGCCCCAGCTGCTCCACTTATGATCCAGCTCTCTGCTATGGCCTGGGAAAACAATAGAAGCAGGCCCAAGTCCTTGGGCCCCTGAATCCATGTGGAAGACCTGGAGGAGGCTCCTGGCTCCTGGCTTTGGATCAGCTCAGGTCTGGCTGTTGCAGTCATTTGGGGAGTGAACCAGTAGATGAAAGACTCTCTCTCTCTCTCTCTGGCTCTACCTCTTTCTGTAACTCCCTTTCAAATAAATAAAATAAGTCTTTAAAAATTTAAAAATAATAAAGATTATTGTTAGCTTAATGATTAGGGTTATAGCTATGCCACAGTTAGGGTTAGCATTAGAATTAGTGGTTAGTGTTAGGGTAAGGGCTAGAAATATCTTTAGGACTACAGCAAATGTGAGTGCTAGAGAGTGAATATGAGTGAGAGCTAGAATTAGGTTTAGTGTTCAGATTAGTGTTAGGATTAGGGATAGATTTAGGATTACTGTTATGTCTATGCTATGGTTATAATTAGGTTTAGAATTAGTTTATAATTTTAGGGATACTACTGGAGTTAGGTTAATGACTAAGGTTAAAGGGAGAGTTAGTATTAGGTGTAGTTCAAGTATTAGGGTTCATGTTCTGGTTTATGTTCAGATTCAGGTTATGGTTGGAGTGAGGTTTAGTGTTATAGCTATGCTGCAGTAAATGTTAGGGTTAGAGTTAGTGTTCAGTGTTAGGATTAGGTATCTTGAAAACTGAGGACTATGGCTGATGTGAAGGATTGTGTGAGGATTTGGGCAAGTGCTAGGGTTAGGGTTAAGGTTATAATTAAGGTTAGTGTTAAGATTAGGGCTAGGGCTATGTCCTGGTTAATGTTAGGGTTAGGATTAGTGGTTATCATGAGAGTGGAGCTAGAGTCAAATTTTAAGACTAGGACTCATTTGGGGGTTAGTGTGAAGTATTGTGCCAGGGCTAAGATTAAGATTATGGTTAGAGTTTAGTATTATATCAGAGCTAGGGCTATGCTATGTTAATTATCAGCATTAGGATTAGTGATTAGGGTGAGGATTAGGGCTAGAGTTAGGTTTAAGGTTAGGGCTGAGTATATGGCTAGTGTGAGTTTAGGGCCTGGGGTAGTGTTAAAGTCATTGTTAGGGTTACAGTTATGATTTGGGTTAGTGTTAGTACCAGTACTAGGGTTATGGCCTGGTTCATGTTAGGGTTAATATTACTTATGACCCTGAGGGTTAGGGCTAGAATTGGATTTAATGATACTTTTAGGGCTAGTGTAAGGTATAGTACCAGGGAAAGAGTGGGGTTAGGGTTAGAGTTAGAATTACAGTTATGATTATGATTAGAGCTTGGGTTATGCCATGCTTAGGATTAGGGTTAGAGTTAGTGTTTAGGGTGATATTTAAGGCTATGGCTATTTTAATACTAGGGCTGAGTCCATGGCTAGTATGAGATTTAGGGTACCTTGAAGGGTTAGGGTTAGACTTAGCATTACAAATAGAGCTAAGGCTATGCTTGGTAAAGATTAAATTTGGTTGCAAATGTTAGGTTTAGGACTTGAATTAGATTTAGAACAAGGGCTACCTGAGGCATAGGGCCAAAGTTATGGTTATGGTTAGGGTGAGGGATAGGACAATGCTATGGTTAGTGTTAATGTTAAGATTATTGGTTAGGGTAAGGGCTTGGGCTAGTAAGGCTTAGGGATTGGGCTAAAATGAGGATTGATGTTAGAGTTAGTATGAGACTTAAGAAGAGATTAGAATTAGGGCTAGGTTTATGGTCGGAGTTTTAGGGCTATGCTACAGTTAGGTTTAGGGATAGAATTCGTGCTTAGTGTTAGGATTAAGGCTTGGATTAGCTTTAAGACTGTTGTGAATGTGAGGTCTAGTATGAGGATTTGTATGAGAGCTAGGGTTTGAGTTAGGTTTAGGGTTAGGATCACAATTAGAGTTAGGGCAATGCTATGGTAATTATTGATTTAGTGGTTATTGTTGGATTAGGGCTTGAATTAGATTTTGGACTAGGGCTAAGACAAGGGCTACTTGAGGGTTGGGGCAAAACTAAGGTTAGGGTTATGGTTACAGTTAGAGTTATGGTTAGGATTAGAGCTAGGTCAATGCTACTATTAGTGTTAATGTTAGGATTATTGCTTATTGTTAGGGATTGATTAGGTTTAGGGCTTTGGCTAAGGTGAGGCTTAGTGTTAGAGTTAGTATGAGGACTAGGGTTATGTTAGTGTTAGGGTTCATTTTATGAATAGGGTTATGCTACCGTTTGGCTTAGGGATCAAATTAGTGCTTAGTGTTAGGATTAGGGTTAGAGTTAGGTTTAGGACTACTGTCAATGAAAATGTTGATGTGTGGATTTGGGTGAGAGCTAGGATTAGGGTTAAGGTTAGGATTAGGATAAGTTTGGGATTAGGATTAGGCTTAGGTCTGTGCTACTTTTTGAATTAGGGTTAGAATTAGGTGGTAGGGTGAGCATTTTCTAACCTTATCCTGAGCCCTAAACCACACACTAGCCATCAACTCAGCACTGGAATTAAATACAAATCTAGTGTACACCTCACCCTAACCACTAAACCTAACCCTAATTCCATGCATAGCATAGCCCTAATCATAATTGTAACCCTAACCATAGCCCTAACATTAACACTAGACCTGGCACTATACCTCACACTAACCCTCAAATTAGCTCTACCTTTAATTAAACTCTAGCCCTAACCCTGATGGTAATACTAATACTAAAAACCCTATCACCAACCAGGACACAGACCCAGCCCTAATATTAATTGTAAGCCTAACTCTAACCATAGCTCTTGCCCAAATCTACAACCAAGCCTGCACATTAATCATAGTCCTAAACTTAGCATGAAACATAAACCTAACACTAACTACTAATTCTAACCCAAACCATAACTGTAGTATAGCCATAGCCATAAATCTCACCATTAACCCTAACCTTAAACCTAACACTTACCTTAACCCTAACCCTAACTGAAACCTGGCCTTAATCATCACACTAGTTCTCCCCTTATCCTTAGTCATTAACTTAACTCTAGCAGTAAATCTAAGACTAAAAACTAACCCTTACCATAGCATAAACCAAACCCTAATCCTACACCAATCCCTAACCTTTATCTCAACCCAAACCTGAACTCAAACTTGAAAGCTAAACCCAACCAAAGCTCTCAACCATATCCACATGATAGCCATCACATTCACAGTAGTCCTAAAATTATCTCTAGCCATAACATTAACATTAATCATGAATTCTAACCCTAACCCTAAAAATAGCATAGCTGTAACCCTAAACATCACCCTGACCCTAACCCTAAACCTAACATTAACTCGAGACCTAAATCTCCACTAGCTCTCTCTTTAGCCCTAGGCATAAACTTAACTGTAGCACAAACCCTAACAGTAACCACTAATTCTAACCTTAGTCCTAACTGTAACATAGAGCTAACCCTAAATCCTAAACCTAACCCTAAATTGAATGCTAACTGTAACACTAGCTCTCATCCTAATGCACACAAGTCTTCACGTTTGTTGTAGTCCTAAACCTCAATTAACCCTCAAATTAACCATATCCTTAAATTTAACCTTCAAGGTAACCACTCTCTAGCCTTTAAGGTTCTAGCTTTAAACCTAACTGTAGACATAATCCTCATCCTAAATACTAAAATCCTACCATAATCATAAGCATGCAATAGCCTTAGCTCTAATCATAACTCTAATGCCAACTCTTATCCTAGCACTGTATCTCACAGTAGCCCTCTATTTAGTCCTAGCCTAAAATCCACCTGTAGCCTTAAATGTCACAGTAACCACTAACCCTAATCTTAACACTAAACAGAGCATATCCCTTGTACTAATCCTAACACTAACCCTAATTGAAACATTAACCCTAACCAAACCTCTCACCCAATTCTGCACAAAAGCCCTTGCATTAGCCAAACACCTAAACCTAACTTAGTCAAACCCTAACATAATCCACTAATTCTGACTCTAATCCTAACACTAGCATAGCCATTACCCTCTCCCTTGCCCTAATCCTAAACCTACTTCTTGCCCTAACCTACACTACCTCTCTCAGTCCTAGTTGTAAACCTAACACTAGTAGTAAACCTGACACTAACCACTAATTCAAACTCTAACTATAGCATAGATCTATAAACATTCCTAGACCTAACCCTAACTTTAATACTAACCTTAGTTCTTACACAAATCAAAATACTAGCCATCACATTCATAGTAGTCATAAAACTAAGTTTAGCCCTCACTCCAATAATAAGCACTAATTCTAACCTTAACCCTAATGGTAACATAGCCCTAATCCAAATCCTAAACCAAACCCTAACTTTAATATAACCATAGGCCTCAGCCTAATTATGACACTTGGCCTTGAATTAGCCACAACTCTAAATCTAATTCTAACTCTAACCTCAACCATAGCCGCTAATACTAAACCTAACAATAACCATATCATAGCCTGTGCAGGATTTGTATTCCTAACCCTAATAATAAACCTAACCCTTAACCTAATCTTGGGCATCTACCTAAATCTTCTTTTTATCTTTTTTTTTTTGACAGGCAGAGTTAGACAGTGAGAGAGAGAGAGAGACAGAGAGAAAGATCTTCCTTCCATTGGTTCACCCCCCCAAATGTCCGCTATGGCTAGCACACTGTGGCCAGTGCACTGTACCGATCTGAAGCCAGGAGCCAGGTGCTTTCTCCTGATCTCCCATGCAGGTGCAGGACCCAAGCATTTGGGCCATCCTCCACTGCCTTCCCAGGCCACAGGAGAGAGCTGGCCTGGAAGAGGAGCAACCAGGACAGAATCTGGTGCCCCAACAAGGACTAGAGCCTGGGGTACTGGTGCCACAGGTGGAGGATTAGCCAAGTGAGCCATGGCACTGGCCCATCTACCTAAATTTAACACCAGCCCTCATCTTAGCCTTAGAGATAAACCTTACTCTATCCCTAACTTTCAGCCTAACTAATAATCTTAACACTTACACTTACTGTGGCATATCTCTAGCCCATTCCCTGGCCCTAAACCTAACCCTAGCTCTAATCTTATCACTAGTCCCAACCCTAACTTCACAGTAGACATTGTCATAGCTCTAATTCTAAGTCTAATTCTATTCCAAATACTAACACTAAGGACTAATTCTAACCCTTAACATAGCATCACCCTAGCTCTCATCGTAATCCTAAAAGTAATCCTAAGCCTAACTCTAACCCTAAACCTAACCCTACCCTGGGCCTGAACCTCACACTAGCCATCAACTCAGGCCAACCCTTACTTAACTCTAGTCCTAATCCTCACTCTAACCACTAATCCTAACCATAATCCTAAACATAGGATAACACTAGTTCCAATATTAATTCCAACCCTAACTGTAACCCTATCAAGGGACATAATCTTTTTTTTTTTTTTTGACAGGCAGAGTGGACAGTGAGAGAGAGAGAGACAGAAAGAAAGGTCTTCCTTTTGCCGTTAGTTCACCCTCCAATGGCCACCGCGGCTGGAACGCTGCAGCCGGTGCATCGCGCTGATCCGAAGCCAGGAGCAGGGGCTTCTCCTGGTCTCCCATGTGGGTGCAGGGCCCAAGCACTTGGGCCATTCTCCACTGCACTCCCTGGCCACAGCAGAGAGCTGGCCTGGAAGAGGGGCAACCGGGACAGAATCTGGTGCCCCAACCGGGACTAGAACCCAGTGTGCCAGCACCACAGGCGGAGGATTAGCCTATTGAGCTGCAGTGCCAGCCAAGGGACATAATCTTGATACTAGCCATCAATTTAGCCCTATCCCTCAACCTAGCTCTATCCCTAAACCTCACTCTAACCACTAATCCTAGCCCTAGTCCTAAAAATAACATAGACATAAACTTAATCCTAATTCTAATCCTAGTCCTAACTGTAACTCTATCACTAATCCTAGCTCTCATCAAATACAAACAAAACTCTTGCATTCTCAGTAATCTTAAACCCAACTCTGACCTCAATCCTAACAGTAAGCACTAATTCTAACCATAAACCTAATCCTAATCCTAACCTAACCTTAACCAAAATATTGGCCTCAGAATAACTTTAACACTCGGCCTCATCTTAATTGAAGCCCAAAACCTAACTCTAGCCCATACCCTTATCCTGATAAATATTCCAGCACTAATACTAACCACAGTGTTGCCATAGACCTAACTGTAACCAAAGTCTTGGCCCTATCACTTGAGTAGCCCATTCTAATCTTTATCACAGCATAGCTCTAGCTCTAATCAAAATGCTAAAGCTAACCCTAATCCTAACCCTAACCCTAACCCTAATGCTAACACAATCCTGTGCCTTACAGCTCACATTAGCCATCCATTAAGCCTTAATTTTAAACCTAACTAGCCATAACCTCCCCCTAACCACTACTCCCAACCATAATTCTAGCATAGCATAGCCCTAGCTCTAACCATAAATCTAACTCTAACACTAATACTAACCATAGCCCTGAGGCTAAACCTCACACTAGCTCTCAAATTAGCCCAAGCCTTAAACCAAGTGTAGCCATTACCTTCATGGTAAGCACTAATCCTAACCATAATACTGCCCAAGGTATAGCCTTAGCCCTAATACCAACACTAAACCTAATCATAACCCTAACCCTAACCCTAACTCTCTCCCAAATCTGCATACAACCTTTGTATTACCTATAGTCCAACACTTAATTTGAGATTTGACCCAAACACAAACCATTACTTCTAACACTAACCACAGTATACCCATAACCTTCATCAAATCCCTAACACTAACCTTAACCTAAACCTGGATGTAATTCTCAGACTAGTCCTTTCCTTATCGCTAGTTGTTATCCTAACTCCAGTGGTAATACTAAGACTAAAAATTAATTCTAACCCTAATCATGACCATAGTGAAAACCAAAACTTAAATCATACCTATTCCAAACCCTATTCCTAACCCTAACATGAACCTTAAACCTATTGCTAATTCTTGCTCATATTCTCACACTAGCCTTCACATTGACAGTAGTCCTAAAGCTATCTCAGCTCTAACCCTAACCCTAACAACTAATTTTAACACTAATCCTAATTGTAACATATCCATAACCTTAATCATCACCCTAATCCTAATCCTAACCCTAACACTAACCCTAGCCCTGGACCTAACTCTCTATCTCTTTCCTTAGCCCTAGCCATAATATTAACTCTAGCACTAACCCTAACACTACTAACATTAACCTTTATCTGGACCATAGCATAGATAGAAACTAAATTCTAGACCTAAATCTAACCCCCCAACCCTAATCCTAGCTCTCATATAAATCTCCACACTAGCCCTCACATTTGCTGTACTCCTAAACCTAGCTCTAGCCTTCATCTTAATAGTAACCATGAATTCTAACCCTAACCCTAACCCTAACGGTATCATAGCTCTAACTCTAATTCTAAATCTAACCCTAAATTTAACATACTTTTGTAATCCTTACTTTTACCTAAGCCATAACTCTAGCCCTAATCTTCACCCTAACCTCTGAACCTAATGCTTCCATAACCATAGCATAGCCTTAGTTTGAATCTTAATCCTAATCTTAACCATAACACTAATCTAATCCTAGAGAGCAGTCTAACCATAGCACTAGCACTTATTTGAGCCCAACCCCTAAATCTTATTACAGCCATAAACTTCCTGCCAATCAATAATCCAAACACTGACTTTTTAAAAAAGATTTATGTATTTGTTTGAAAGTCAGAGTTACACAGAGAGAGAAGGAGAGAGGTCAGTCTTCCATCCGATGGTTCACTCCCCAGTTGGCCACAATGGCCAGAGCTGTGCCAATCTGAAGCCAGGAGCCAGGAACTTCTTTCGGGTCTCCCACATGGGTATAGGGGCCCATGGATTTGGGCCATCTTCCACTGCTTTCCCAGGCCAGAAAGAGAGCTGGATCAGAAGTGGAGCAGCTGGGTCTTGAACCACTGCCTACATGGGATGCTTGCACTGCAGGCAGTCGCCTTACCCACTATGTCACAGCGCCAGCCCCCAAACACTGACATTAACTGTAGTATATCCTTATCCCTAACCCTAACCCTGCCTTAACTCTAACCTAACAGTAGGCCTTGACCTAACTCAAACACTTGGCATCAAATTAGTCCAAACCCTAAATGTAACTATCCCTATCCTAACCTAAAACCTAACTGTAGCATAGCTTCACCTCAAATTAATCCAAACTCTAACCCTATTCCTAACCCTAGGCATTGAACTAAGCTTAACTATATTGCTTGTCTTAGCCTCAGACATAAACCTTTGTATAGCCTTAACCTTCACCCTAACCAATAATCCTAACACTTACACTAACCGTAGCATAGCCCTAGCCCTAATATAACCCTATAATAATGCTAGCCCTAACCCTCACAGTAAACATTGTCATAGCCCTACTCATAAATCTAATTCAATCCCAAACTCTAACAGTAAGGATTCATACTAATCCTTATCATAGCAAAGCCCTAAATCTAATTGTAATCCTGAAGCTAACACTAACCATAATCTTATCCTAGGCCCTAAACCTCACAATCAACTTAGTAGTCAACTCAGCCCTAACCTTAAACCTAACTCTTGCCATAACTCTCACCCTAACCACTAATTCTAACCCTAATCCTAAAAGGTGCACAGACCTAACCCTATTCCTAACCCTAACCCTAACCCAACCCTAGCTCTACATCAAATCACACACTAGCTTTGCATTTGCAGTAGTCCTAAATATAATGCTAGCACTGATCCTAACACTAAGCACTAATTTTAACCCTTAGAGTAATGATAACAGCACTAACCCTAACCTTACAACTAACACTATCCCTAACTTAACCCAAGGCCTCAGACAAACTCTATCACTAAGCTTTGCCTTGGTCCAAGCCCTAAACCTAACTCTAGCCCTAACACTCACCCTAAGCAATAATTCTAACACTAACACTAACTAGCATTGCACTAGCTCTAACCCTAACCCTAACCATAACCATAACCTTAACACTAGCCCTACCCCTCACCCTCAAATAGCCCTTGTCTTAGCCCTAATCCTAAATCTAATTGAACCTCTAACAATAACTAATAAATCTAATCTTTACCATATTATAGTTATAGTTACAATCATAATGTTAAAGCTAATCTAAACCTTTCATTAACCCTAACCCTATTCCAGACCCTAACTTCACATTAGCCATTGACTCAGCTCTAGCCTTAAACCTAACACTAGCCCTGACCATCACCCAAACCACTAATCCTAATGCTAATCCTAAGCATAGCATAGCCATAACTCTAATCATAATCCTAACCTTATAACTAACCATAACCCTAATCATAACCCAGTCTCTGGGACTATATTTCACACTAAATCTAACTTTTGATTGAACTCTAGCCCTATCCCTCATATTAACCACTAATCTTTACTCTTCACATTAATGAGGCCATAGTGTTAACCCTAATCCTAGCACTAACCTTAATTATAACCTAACCCTAACCCTTGTTCTTTCCATAATCTAAACACAAGCTCCACATTAACCACAGTCTTAAACATGAGACCTAAACCTAACACTAACCACTAATTCTAGCCCTAACTCTAACTGTAGCATAGTCATAAACCTAAACCTCATCTTAACACTCACCCTAACCTTAAACCTGGCCCTAACTCTACACTAGCTCTCTCCTTAGCCCTAATCATTAACCTAATTCTAGCAGTAACCCTAAGATTAAAAACTAATTTTAACCCTAATCCTAGTTGTAGCATAGACCTAACTCTATTCCTAAACCTATGCCTAACCCTAACCCAAATGCTAAACATAATCCTAACTTTCACCAAAATCCACCACTAGCCCTCCCATTTGCAGTACTTCTACAGCTATCTATAGCCCTAATCCTAACAGTAACCATGAGTTCTAGCCCTAGCCCTAACAGCAGCATAGCCATAATCATAACCGTTACACTAACCCTAACCCTAACCCTAGCTCTGGAACAAACCCTCACACCAACTCTCTCTTTAACTCTAGGGCTACTGTGAATGTGTGGCCTTGTGTGTGGATTTGGGAAAGAGCTATGATTAGGTTTAGGGTTCAGGGTAGTTCAAGGTTTGGGGTAGGTTTAGGGCTCATGGTAGAGCTAAATTTAGGATTAGGGTTAGGTCTAATCTATGGTTAGGTTTAGGGTTAGGATTAGCTTTCAGACTTAGGGTTACTGCTAGAGTTAAGTTAACGACTAGGGTAAGGAGAAAGCTAATGTGAGGGATAGAGCCTGGTATTGGATTAGGGTTAGAGTTAGGATGAGGTTTAGGATTATGGCTATGCTACAGTTAAGGTCGGGGTTAGAATTAGTGGTTAGTATTAGGGTTAGTTCTCATGATAAGTTTAGAACTATGGGTAATGCAATGGCTTGTGTCTATATTTGAGCAAAAGCTAGGGTTATGGTTAGGATTGTAATTAGGGTTAGTGTTAGTATTAGGGCTAGGGCTATACCCTGGGTAGTGTTAGGGTTACTATTAGTTGTTACCATGAGGGTTATGACTAGAGTTAGGTTTAAGTCTAGGGGTTTAGTGTCAGGGCTAGAGTTAGAATTAGGGTTAGGGTTGGGTTAGAGTTAGATCTAAGGCTATGCTATGCTTGGGATTAGTGTTAGGATTTGTGGTTACAGTGAGGATTAGGGTTAGTGTTAGGTTTAAGGCTAGTGCTGACTCCATGTCTAGGGTGAGGTATAGGCCATGGGATAGGGTTAGGGTTAGGGTTAAGGTTAGATTTACCATTTTGATTAGAGCTAGGCCTATGCTGTTGTAAGGATTAGAATTAGTCCTTAGGGTTGGGTCTTGAATGAAATTTAGGACTATGGCTAAGATAGGGTCTACTTGAGGGTTATAGCCAAGGCTAGCATTATGGTTAGGGCTGGGACAATGCTACAGTTAGTTTTAGTGTAGGATTATTGGTTAGTATGAGGGTTATTGCTAGAGTTAGGTTTAAGGCTTGGGCTAAGGTGAGGCCTAGTGTTAGATTTAGTATGAGGCCTAGGGTTAGGTTAGGGTTAAAGATAGGATTAAGATTAGGTTTAGGGATATGCTATTGTTAGCATTAGCTCTAAAATTAGTACCTATTGTTTGCATCAGTTCTTATGGTTAGCGTAAGATTACAATTAGAATTTAGGCTATGCTATGTTAAGGATTAGAATTAGTCTTTAGTGTTAGGGTTTGAGCTTGAATTAGATTTAGGACAAGGGCTATGACAACATCTATTCTGAAAGTTAGGTCCAGGGCTAGGTTTATGGTTATGATTAGGGTTAGGGTTAGGATTAGAGTTAGACTAGGTCTATGGTATCATTAGTGTAGTGTTATGATTATTGGTTAGAGTGAAGATTAAGTCTAGAGTAAAGTTTATGTCTTAGACTAAGATGAGAGCTAGTATTAGGTTTGGGTCAATGTCTAGGGTTAAGTTTAGGGTTAGGTTTAGTATTAGTATAAGGGCTGTGCAACCACAGGGTTAGTGTTATAATTAGTGCTTATTGTTAGGATGATGGCTAAAGTTAACTTTAGGACTACTGTGAATATGATAGCTAATGTGTGGATTTGAGCAAGACCTGGGGTTAGTGTTAGGGTTAGGGCTTGGATTGGATTTGGATTTGGTTTAGGATTATGGTTAGGTCTATGCTATGGTTGTGATTAGGGTTAGAATTAGTGGTTAGTGTTAAATTTACTACTAGAGTTAGGTTTATGACTAGAGCTAAGGAGAGAGCTAGTGTGATGGTTAAGGCCAGGTCAAGGCCAGGGTAAGTGTTAGTGTTAGGTTTAAGGTTAAGGTTAAGGTGAGATTGATGGTTATGACTATGCTATGATTACAGTCAGAGTTAGAATTAGTGGTTAGTGTTAAGGTTAGGTCTCATGTTATGTTTAGGACTATTGCTAATGTGATGGCTTGTGTGTGTCAGGTTAGGGACAGGGTATGTTAGGGTTACAGAGAGGATGAGGGTTAGGATTATGACTTGCTAGGGTTATAGTTAGAACTAGTGATTAGTGTTAGGGTTAGGGCTAAAGTTAGTTTAGGAGTATTGCTAATGCAAAGGCTTTTGTGCTGAATTGGGTGAGAGGTTGGGTTAGGGTTAGGATTACATTTAGGGTTAATGTTAGGATTAGGACTATGCCTGTGCCCTCAAAAGTGTTAGGGTTATGATTATTTTATAACTTGCAGGTTAGGACTAGAGGTAGGTTTAAGGCTAGGGCTAATTTGAAAGCTAGTGTGTGATATAGTGCTAGGGCTAGTGTTATGGTTAGGATTAGGGTTTGGGTTAGGGTTAGGGCTGGGGCTAAGGCTATGCCTTGTTTTGTATTAGGGTTCAGGCTAATGGTTACTGCACAGTTTAGGGTTAGATGTGGGTTCATTCTAGGGCTAAATTGAGGGTTATTGTGAGATATAATGCCAGGACAAAACTTAGGGTTAGGGTGTTGCTGTGGATTTGTTCTGAGAGGAGGAGCACAGTAGGGGCAAGAGGCACAGAGTCATGACACAGACACCAGGAGTTGGGTGAAAGCAGGTTAGAGGCAAGCAGTTAACAGACTCATTTATTTAGGTTGGTACAGCAGCTTATATAGCCAAGGCAGCCAATCCTGTCAAGGGGCGGTTTATGTCCTAACCAATCACTGCCTATTGCCAGGCAGGCTCCTTTGCCAGGTGGGTTTAGAAGCCATTCCTGAATAACTGATGCTCACTTGCCAGTGGCCATCTTGGCACGACCTTCTCATTCCACCACATTAGGGTTAGAGTTAGGGTTATGGTACACTTATGATTATGGCTCGAATTAGGGTTAGGGATATGTTTAAAATTAAGAATATGTCTATGCTACAGTTAGAGTTAGATTTAATTTTTATCCAGGGTTACGGTTAGAGTTACATTAACAACTATGGCTAAGGAGGGAGATAGTGTGATGGCTAGGGCCAGGTCTAGGTTAGGATTAGGGTTAGTGTTAGGTTTAGGTTTAGGGTGAGGTTGACAGTTATTACTATGCTAATGTTATAGTTAGGGTTAGAATTAGTGGTTAGTGTTAGGGTGAGGTCTTATGTTATGTTTAGGACTTGGCTGTTGCAAGGGCCTGTGTGTGGGTTTGGCAAAATCTATGGTTACGGTTAGTGTTATGATTAGTTTCAGTTTTAAGATTAGGGCTAGGGCTATGGCATGGTTAGTGACAATTTTACTATTATATGTTATCTTGAGTGTTAGACCTAGAGTTAGATTTAAAGTTATGGCTAATTTGAAGGTTTCTGTGAGGTATAGTACCATTGTTAGTGTTAGAGTTAGGCTTAGGGTTAGGGTTAGAATTGTAAATAGAGATAGGGCTGTGCTATGTTTAGGATTATGGTTAAGATTAGTGGTTAGGGTGAGGGTTAGGGCTACAGTTGGGTTTAAGGATATTGCTGAGTGAATGGTTAGTGTGAGGTTTAGGGCATGAGGTAGGGTTAGGGCCAGGGCTAGGGTTAGGGTTATGTTTAAGGCTAGGCCTATGATACAATTAATGTAAGTTTTACAATTATTGGCTACTGTGAAAGTTAGAGCTGGAGTAAGGTTTACTGCTTGGGCTAAATTGAGGTTTAGTTTTAGAGTTAGGCTGATGCTTTTGGTTAGGTTTAGGGTTAGTGTTAGGATTATGATTTGAGATATGGCTATGCTATATTTAAGGTTAAGGTTAGGACTAGAGTTAAGTTTAGGTCTTAGATTAGGTGAGGCCTAGTTTTAGAGCTGAGCCTAGGATTAGGTTAGGATTAAGGTTAGGTCTAGGATTAGAATTAGAGTTAGGCCACCTTTAGGATTAATGTTAGAATTATTGGTTAGTGCTAGGGTTAGGGCTAGAGTTAGGTTTAGGACTACTGTGAACTCAAAGGTTAGAGTGCAGATTTGTTCCAGAGTTGGGTGAGGGTTAGTATGAGTGTTAAGGTTATGGTTATGTATAAGGTTAGGGTACAGTGTATGCTACAGTTAGGATTAGGGTAAAAAATTGTGGTTAGTTTTAGGGTTGGTGCGAGAGTTAGCTTTATGTCTAGGGCTAAGGAAAGAACTAGTATGAGGGTTATGACCAGGAGTATGATAAAAGTGAGGGTGAGGGTTAGGGGTACCTATGTTCAGGATTAGGGTTAGAATTAAAGGTTCATATCAGCGTTAGTGTTATGACTAAATTTAGTTTAGGACTATGGCTAACACGAAGGCTTGTGTGCAGAATTTGTTGAGAGCTAGGTTAGGATTAGGGATATGATTAGGGTTAGCATGAAGGTTATGGTTGGGCAATACCCTGGCAGTGTTAGGGTTAGGATAAGGATTAGGCTTAGAGCTAGGGATATGATACATTTAGGATTGCAGTTAGGATAAGTGGTTAAGGTGAGGTTGAAGGCTATATTTAGGTTTAAGTCAGGACTGAGTCAATGAATAGTGTTAGTTTAGGGCCCAGGATAGAGTTAGATTTAGGGTGATGGTTAGGGTTAGCGTTAGGATTATTATTAGTGCTAGGGCTATGCTATGATCAAGAATAGAATTAGTGTTTAGTGTTAAGGTTAGGGCTTGAATTAGATTTAGGACTAGGGCTAAGGCAAGGGCTACCATGAGGGTTAGGGCTTAGGCTAGGGTTAGAGTTAGCATTAGAGTTAGGTTTAGGGTTTGGTTTAGGGTTAGGGCTAGGTCTATGCTATAGTTGATGTTAGTGTTAAGATTATTGGTTAGGGTAAGATCAGAACTAGAGTAAGATTTTAATCTAGGGTTAAGGAGGGCTAGTGTTAGGGTTACACTGATGCCTAGAGATAGGTTTAGTTTTAGAATTAGGGATAGGATTATGATTACAATTTGAACTAGGGCTATACTACAGTTTAGGGTTAGATTACTACAGTTAGGTTTTGGATTAGAGGTTAGATGAGGGTTAGGGCTAGAGTTAGGTTTAGGGCTTGGGCTAAACCTAGTGTTAGAGTTAGGCCAAGGCCTAGGGTTAGGAAAGGGTAAGGTTAGGTTTAGGATTAGGTTTAGGGCTATGCTATCATTAGGGTTAGAGTTAGAATTAGTGGTTAGTGTATAGTTAGAGCTAGAGTTAAGTTTAGGACTACTGTGAATGAGAGGGGTAGTGTGTTTTATTTTTTAAGAGGTAGGATTATGGTTAGATTAGGATTAGGGTTAGGGTTAGGATTAAGATAAAATATGCTACAGTTAGGATTAGGTTCAGAATAAATGGTTATTGTTAGTGTTAGTGCTAGAATTAGGTTTTCTACTAGGGCTAAGGAGAGAGCTAGTATGAGTATTAGGGCCAAGGCTACAGTTAGGATTAGAATTAGTGTGAGGTTGAGGGTTAGTGTTATGGCTATGCTATGGTTGGTATTAGGGTTAGAAGTAGTGGTTAGTGTCAGGGTTAGTCCTAAAGTTAGGTTTACAGCTAAGGTTAAGTAGAGAGCTGGTAAGAAGGTTAGGGCCAGAGGTAGGATTAGGGTGAAGTTAGGGTTAGGTTTAGGATTATGATTAGGGCTAGTTCTATGTTATAGTAAGGATTAGAATTAGTGTTTAGTGTTGGGGTTAAGGCTTGAATTAAATTTCAGACTAGGGCTAAAGCAAAATCTACTCTGAGAGTTAAGGCCAGGGCTAGGGTTATGGTTAGTATGGGTTAGGGTTAGGGGTAGCACTATGCTATGGTTAATGTTAGGGTCAGTGTTAATGTTAAGGTTAAGGCTAGATCCATGTTATGATTAGTGCTAGTATTGGAATTATTTTTTCTAAGATTTATTTCATTTATTTGAAAGTCAGAGTTACAGAGAGAGGTAGAGACACAGAGAGAGGTCTTCCATCCACTGGTCCACTCCCCAGATGCCTGCAATGGCTGGAGCTGCGCCGATCTGAAGCCAGGAACCAGGAGCTTCTTCGAGGTCTCCCACGTGGGTGCAGAAGCTCAAGGACTTGGTCCATCTTCCACTGCTATCCCAGGCCATAGCAGAGAGCTGGACTGGAAGAGGAGCAACTGGGACTAGAACCCAGTGCCCATATGGGATGCCAGTGCTTCAGGCCAGGACTTTAACCCACTGCTCCACAGCGCTGGCCAGTATTGGGATTATTATTTACAGAGAGGACAATGGCTAGAGTTGGATATAGAGCTGGTGTTAAGGCAAGGACAACTGTTAGGATTAGATCAAGGACTATGGTTATGTTAGGGTTAGGATTAGATTTACAGCTATGCTCACATTAGGGTTATGATTAGGGTTAAATTTCATGGTTACTATTAGAGTTAGGACTAATTTTAGTTTTACAACTACTGCAAGTGCCAGATCTAATGTGTAGATTAGGTTATGAACTAGGGTTAGGGTTAGGTTTTGGGTCAGGGCTAAGTCTATGCTATGCTTAGTGTTAGTGTTATAATAATCGGGTATATTGAATGCTAAGACTAGAATACAATTACTTGGGGGCAGAGCCAAGATGGCGGAATAGTGAGGGCGCGCACCGATAGTCCAGGAAAATTTAGTTTAATAAAAGTGGAGTTACGGTAGCCTCAGAAAAAGGATCAGGAAAAATTGCAGAGGAAACTCTTCTGGATCTAGTGGCTGTGACTCATAGGACCTACTGGGAGAGCAAGGTCGCCCACCTCACGGAAGCTGAGCCATGGGAGCCACAGAGTCTGCGCGCCAGTGCGGGAAGGGGAGTGGATGTGACAAAGACGACCAGCAGGGAGAGCAGGGACACCCGGGGCTCCCAGTGCAAACATACAAACATCAGTGCTAGAGGGGGAGGTGAGCTCAGTAACCCAAGACATTGGCGGGGAAACAGTGGACAGAATCTAGAGGGAAGCGGGCTCTGAGGTGGAAAAGTTCACCAGACTGATTATAGGAGAGAAGGAAAAAAAAAAAGGGTGGGGGGTACTGGTACAGGCAAGTTTCTCTCTCCGCCAACCTTGCAAAGGCGAGCAAGAGACAAAGAGCAGGCCCCACTCGGGATATACATAACAAAAGGGAGAGCTAAAGAACTGAGGCCCAACAATTCAGTAGCCTAGGCAACCCAGTGGGAGTCTGCAGGAGAAACTGAGCCCGCACAGACTCTTTGGGTAGAAGCCAGATATTGGAAGCTAAATAACATCAATTCTGCTCAGCCGTGCGGTATTGCTTACCTCCTGAATAAAAAATAAAATAAATAAATAAATAAAAAGAGAGAGATTTATCACGCATAACCTGAGGGTGTCACCTTTGCACACCCGTAACCCGTAACTCGGAAGAACCAAGCAGGGCCCTCAGGCCACACCCATCTCAAGCCTCCAAGACTCCTCCAACAGCAGACTTAACACGGACATAGTATATATATAAAAAAAAACTTACAGTGAGGGAAGAAGAATTAACAATGCCAAGGAAACAAACACAAAAATCGAGGGAACAAGATCAACGATGACACTATGATGCCTCCAAATAAACAAAACACCCCAAGTCAAGATTATGAAGATGATGAGATAGAAGAAATGCAAGATACAGATTTCAAAAACTTTATGATAAGAACATTTAGAAGTTTTCAAAAGCAAATCCTTGAGCTACAGAAATCCTTATTGGACAGGATTGAAAATCTCTCTCGTGAAAATGAAATTTTAAGGAAGAATCAAAATGAAAAACAGAAACTTGTAGAACAGGAAAGGGTGATAGTGAAGAGAAATCAAAATGAAATGAAGAGCTCACTAGATCAAATGACAAACATGTGTTAGAAAGTCTAAAAAACAGAGCCAGTGAAACAGAAGAGAGAATATCAGACTTAGAAGACAGAGAACAGGAAAATATACAGTCAAACCAAAGAAAAGAAGAGAAAATTAGAAATCTAAAAAATATTGTTGGGAATCTACAGGATACTATTAAAAAAACCAACATTTGAGTTCTAGGAGTTCCTGAAGGCATGGAGAGAGAGAAAGGATTAGAAGGCCTTTTTAGTGAGATACTAGCAGAGAACCTTCCAGGTTTGGAGAAGGACAGAGACATCCTAGTACAGGAAGCTCAAAGAACCCCCAATAACATGACTAAAAGAGATCCTCACCATGACACGTGGTAATTAAACTCACCACAGTGAAACATAAAGAAAAGATCCTAAAATGTGCAAGAGAGAAACGTCAGATTACTCTCAGAGGATCTCCAATCAGACTCACAGCAGACTTCTCATCAGAAACACTACAGGCTAGGAGGGAATGGCGAGACATAGCACAGGTGCTAAGAGAGAAAAATTGCCAGCCCAAAATATTATATCCTGCCAAGCTCTCATTTGTGAATGAAGGTGAAATAAAGACCTTTCATAGCAAACAGAAATTGAAAGACTTTGTGGCCACTCGTCCGGCCCTGCAAAAGATACTTAAAGATGTGCTACACTCAGAAACACAGAAACACGGCCATCAATATGAAAGAAGGGAAAGGAAGAAAAACCACCAGTAAAAGAGCATGGGAAGCTCAAAGCATATACTAGAAAATATCTCCAGGAAAATGGCAGGGCAAAGTCACTATGTACCAATAGTCACATTAAACATTAATAGACTTAACTCTTCAGTTAAAAGACACAGATTGGCTGATTGGCTTAAGGAACAAAACCCAACTATTTGTTGCCTACAAGAAACACATCTGTCTAACAAAGATGCATGCAGACTGAAAGTAAAAGGTTGGAAAAGATATTCCATGCAACAGAAACCAAAAAAAGCAGGTGTAGCCATATTAATATCAGACAAAATAAACTTTAATACAAAAACTGTTAAGAGAGACAAAGAGGGGCACTATATAATGATTAAGGGTTCAATTCAACAGGAAGCTGTAACTATTATAAATGTATATGCACCTAATTACAGGGCACCGGTCTATTTAAAAGATATGTTAAGGGACTTAAAGGGAGACTTAGATTCCAATACAATAGTACTGGGGGACTTCAATACTCCACCCTCAGAAATAGACAGATCATCCAGACAGAAGATCAACAAGGAAACAAGCAGATTTAATTGACACTATAGCCCAAATGGATCTAACAGATATCTACAGAACTTTTCATCCTACACAGAAAGCATTTACATTCTTCTCAGCAGTACATGGATTGATCACATACTAGGCCATAGCAAGTCTCAGCAAATTTAAAAGAATTAGAATCATACCATGCAGCTTCTCAGACCACAGTGGAATGAAGCTGGAAATTACCAACTCAGGAAACCCTAGAAAGTATGCAAAAACATGGAGATTGAACAACATGCTTCTGAATGAACACTGGTCATTCAAGAAATCAAAAGAGAAACCAAAACTTTCTGGAAGTAAATAAGGATAACACCACAACATATCAAAACTTATGGGACATGGCAAAAGCAGTATTCAGAGGAAAGTTTATAGCAATAGGTGCCCATATCAAGAAATTGGAAAGGTACCAAATAAATGAGCTTTCAGTGAATCTCAAGAACCTAGAAAAACTGCAGCAAACCAGACCAAATCTAGTAGGAGAAGAGAAATAATTAAAATCAGAGAAGAAATCAACAGGATTGAATCCAAAAAAAAATTACAAAAAATCAGCCAAGCGAAGAGCTGGTTTTTTGAAAAAAATGAACAAAATTGACACCCCATTGGCCCAACTAACTAAAAAAAGAAAAGACCCAAATCAATAAAATCAGAGATGAAAAAGGAAATGTAACAACAGACACCACAGAAATAAAAAGAATCATCAGAAATTACTACAAGGACCTGTATGCCAGCAAACAGGGAAACCTATCAGATATGGATAGATTCCTGGACACATGCAATCTACCTAAATTGAACCATGAAGACAGAGAAAACCTAAATAGACCCATAACTGAAACAGAAATTGAAATAGTAATAAAGGCCCTCCCAACAAAGAAAAGCCCAGGACCAGATGGATTCACTGCTGAATTCTACCAGACATTTAAAGAAGAACTAATTCCATTTCATCTCAAACTATTCAGAACAATCGAAAAAGAGGGAATCCTCCCAAATTCTTTCTATGAAGCCAGCATCACCTTAATTCCTAAGCCAGAGAAAGATGCAGCACTCAAAGAAAATTACAGACCAATATCCCTGATGAACATAGACGCAAAAATCCTCAATAAAATTCTCGCCAATAGAATACAACAACACATCAGGAAAATCATCCACCGAGACCAAGTGGGATTTATCCCTGGTATGCAGGGATGGTTCAACATTCGCAAATCAATCAATGTGATTCACCACATTAACAGACTGCAGAAGAAAAACCATATGATAATCTCAATTGATGCAGAGAAAGCATTTGATAAAATACAACACTGTTTCATGATGAAAACTCTAAGCAAATTGGGTATAGAAGGAACTTTCCTCAATATAATCAAAGCAATTTATGAAAAACCATGGCCAGCATCCTATTGAATGGGGAAAAGTTGGAAGCATTTCCACTGAGATCGGGCACCAGACAGGGATGCCTACTCACCACTTCTATTTAACATAGTTCTGGAAGTTTTAGCCAGAGCCATCAGAGAAGAAAAAGAAATTAAAAGAATACAAATTGAGAAGCAAGAAGTCAAACTATCCCTTTTGCAGACGATATGATTCTTTACTTAGAGGATCCAAAAAACTCTGCTAAGAGACTATTGGAACTCATAGAGGAGTTTGGCAAAGTGGCAGGATATAAAATCAATGCACAAAAATCAACAGCCTTTATATACACAAGCAATGCCACAGCTGAGAAAGAACTGCTTAGATCAATCCCATTCACAACAGCTACAAAAACAATCAAATACCTTGGAATAAACATAACCAAGGATGTTAAAGCTCTCTACGATGAGAATTACAAAATCATAAAGAAAGAAATAGAAGAGGATACCAAAAAATGGAAAAATCTTCCAGGCTCATGGATTGGATGAATCAACATCATCAAAATGTCCATTCTCCCAAAAGCAATTTATACATTCACTGCAATCCCAATGAAGATACCAAAGACATTATTCTCAGATCTAGAAAAAATGATGCTGAAATTCATATGGAGACACAAGAGACCTCGAATAGCTAAAGCAATCTTGTACAACAAAAACAAAACCAGAGGCATCACAATACCAGATTTCAGGACATACTACAGGGCAGTTGTAATCAAAACAGCATGGTACTGGTACAGAAACAGATGGATAGACTAATGGAACAGAATAGAAACACCAGAAATCAATCCAAACATCTACAGCCAACTTATATTTGATCAAGCATCTAAAACCAATTCCTGGTGCAAGGACAGTCTATGCAATAAATGGTGCTGGGAAAACTGGATCTCCATGTGCAGAATCATGAAGCAAGACCCCTACCTTACACCTTACACAAAAATCCACTCAACAGGGATTAAAGACCTAAATCTATGACCTGACACCATCAAGTTATTAGAGAACATTGGAGAAACCCTTCAAGATATTGACAGAGGCAAAGAGTTTCTGGAAATGACCCCGGAGGCACAGGCAGTCAAAGCCAAAATTAACATTTGGGATTACATCAAATTGAGAAGTTTCTGTACTGCAAAAGAAACAGTCAGGAGAGTGAAGAGACAACCGACAGAATGGGAAAAAATATTTGCAAACTATGCAACAGATAAAGGGTTAATAACCAGGATCTACAAAGAGATCAAAAAACTCCACAACAACAAAACAAACAACCCACTTAAGAGATGGGCCAAGGACCTCAACAGACATTTTTCAAAAGAGGAAATCCAAATGGCCAACAGGCACATGAAAAAGTGTTCAAGATCACTAGCAGTCAGGGAAATGCAAATCAAAACCACAATGAGGTTTCACCTCACACCAGTTAGAATGGCTCACATTCAGAAATCTACCAACAACAGATGCTGGCGAGGATGTGGGGAAAAAGGGACACTAACCCACTGTTTGTAGGAATGCAAACTGGTCAAGCCACTATGGAAGTCAGTCTGGAGATTCCTCAGAAACCTGAAGATAACCCTACTGTTCGACCCAGCCATCCCACTCCTTGGAATTTACCCAAAGGAATTAAAATTGGCAAACAAAAAAGCGGTCTGCACCCTAATGTTTATTGCAGCTCAATTCACAATAGCTAAGACCTGGAACCAACCTAAATGCCCATCAACGGTAGACTGGATAAAGAAATTATGGGATATGTACTCTTTAGAATACTATACCGCAGTAAAAAACAATGAAATCCAGTCATTTGCAACAAAATGGAGAATCTGGAACACATCATGCTGAGTGAAATAAGCCAGCCCCAAAGGGACAAATATCATATGTTCTCCCTGATCGGTGACAACTGACTGAACACCAAAAAGGAAACTTGTTGAAGTGAAATGGACACTATGAGAAATGGTGACTTGATCAGCATAGCCCTGACTGTTAATGACAAATTAATACGTTATCCCTCTTAGTATTTTTTTTGTCTGTTCTACTTAATGCTACTGGTTTAATTCTGTAATTAATACACAGTTTTTCTTAAGTGTTGAAAATTTAACTGAAATGTGATCCCTGTTAAACATAAGAGTGGGAATAAGAGAGGGAAGAGATGTGCAATTCGGGGCATGCTCAAGCTGACTTACCTCAAACGGTAGATTTAGAAATACACTAGGGGATTCCAATTCAATCCTATCAAGGTGGCATATACCAATGCCATCTCACTAGTCCCGCTGCTCAATTTCTGTTCACAATTGATCATAATGATAGGACTAAGAGTCAAAGGGATCACATAAACAAGTCTAGTACCTGCTAATACTAACCGATAGAATAAATAAAGGGGAGAGCGATCCAACATGGGAAGTGAGATACACAGCAGACTCATAGAATGTTGGATGTCCTAAATAGCACTCTGGCCTCAGAATCAGCCTTAAAGGCATTCAGATCCGGCTGAAAAGCCCATGAGAATATTTCAGGCATGGAAAGCCAAGACACTCTGAAAAAAAAAAAAAAACCCTAAATGAAAGATCTCTGTGAGTGAGATCCCAGTGGAAAGAACAGGTTATCAAAGAAGGAGGTACCTTTCTCTGAAGGGAGGAGAGAACTTCCACTTTGATTATGACGTTGTCTAAAAAAGATAAGAGTTGGAGAACTCAAAAGGCTTCCATAGCCTTGGAAACTCATGGCTGGAGCATAGGGAGATTACTGATGCCATAAAAAGGAGTGTGAATTTGTAAAGTCAACAACAGGAATCACTGTGCACTTACGCCTCATTAGGATCTCTGTCCTTAATGTGCTGTACATTAAGATTTAATGCTATAACGAGTACTCAAACAGTATTTTTCACTTTGTCTTTCTATGTGGGTGCAAACTGTTGAAATCTTTACTTAATGTATACTAAACTGACCTTCTGTATATATAGAAAATTGAAAATGAATCTTGATATGAATGGAAGGGGAGAGAGAGCAGGAAAGGTGAGGGTTGCGGGTGGGAGGGAAGTCACCAGTGTGTGGGGGGGAGCCAATGTAATCCATAAGCTGTACTTCGGAAATCTATATTCATTAAATAAAAGTTAAGAAAAAAGAATACAATTACTGTGGGTTTAAGGAGGGCTAGTGTAGTTAGGTTTAGGTTTAGTTGAGAGTTAGGTTAGAGTTAGGTTAGGGCTTTGGCTAAGGCAAAGCCAAGTATTAGGGAGAGTCTGAAGCCTAGAGTTAGGTTGTTAGGGTTAGGTTATGTTACTGTTAGATTTAGGACAAGACTTAGCTTTAGGAATACTGTGAATGCAAGATCTATTGTGTGGATTTTGGAGAGAACTAGAGTGAGGGTTAGGGTTACATGGGTAGGGTTAAGATTAGTATTATGTCTATTTTTGGTTATGATTAGTTTTAGAATTAGTGGATAGTATTAGTGTTAGTGCTAGAGTTAAACAGACAACTAGGGCTAAGAACTAGTGTGAGGTTTAGTGTCAGGGCTAGGGTTAGGTGAGTTTGAAGGTTAGGGTTATAGCTATTTGATAGTTAAAATTAGGTTTAGAATTAGTTGTTCGTGTTAGGGTTAGGGCTAAATTAAGGTTTAGGACTATGGCTAATGAGAGGGCTTGTGTGTGGATATGGATGAGAGCTAGGGTAAGGGTTAGGTTTATGTTTATGGTTAGTATTAGAATTTGGTTTAGGGCTATAGCCTGGTTACTGTTAGGATTAGGATTAGTGGTTACCATGAGGATTAGAGCTAGAGTTAGGTTTAAGACTAGGATAATTTGAGGGTTAATGTGAGGTTTAGTCCTAGGGTTAGTGTTAGTTTAAGGGTTAGGGTTAAGTTTTTGATATGGGTTAGAACTATGGCTATACTATGTTTAGGTTTGGGATTAGAATTAGTGGTTAGTGTTAAATTTAGGACTAAAGTTAGGTTTAGGACTATGCCTACTCTGAGGGCTTGTTTGCTGATTTGCGTGAGAGGTAGGGCTAGGTTTAAGGTTACAATTAGTGTTAATGTTAGGATTAGAGCTAAGGCAATGCTCTAGTTAGTGTTAGTGTTAGGATTAATGGTGACCATGATGGTTAGAACTAGAGTTATATTTAAGGCTAGGGCTAATTTGAGGGCTAGTGTGAGTGTTATACTAATGCTAAAGTTAGGACTATGGTAATGATTAGGGTTAGGGTTAGGATTATGATTATAGCTGGGACTATGCTATGTTCAGGATTAGGGTTAGGATTTTTGGTTAGGGTGAGCATTAGGTCTAGATTTAGGTATAAGGTTAGGGCTGAGATGATGGATAGTGTGAGGTCTAGGGCACAGGATAGAATTATGGTTAGTGTTGGATTTAGGGTTTGGATTAGTTTAGCATTACAATTAGAGCTAGGGCTATGCTATGGCAAGGATTAGATTTAGTGGTTAGTCTTAGTGTTAGAGCTTGAAATAGATTTAGGATTATGTCTAAGCCAAGGCCACTTGAAGGTTAGGGCCAGTGCTAGGGTTTTGGTTAGTGTTAGCATTTGGTTTATGGCCAAGGCAATGCCACAATTAGTGTTAGTGTTAGGATCAGTGGTTAGGGTGTAGGTTAGTGCTGGAGTTAGATTTAGGGCTGGACTAATTCAAGGCCTAGTGTTACAGTTAAGCTGAAGCCTATGGTTAGCTAAAGGTTAGGGTTAGGTTTAGCATTAGGGGTTAGTGCTATGACACCATTAGGGTTAGGGTTAAAATTAGTGGTTATTGTTAGGTTAGGGCTAAAGTTAGCTTTAGGACTATTGTGAATGTGATGGCTAGTGTGTGGATTTTTGTGAGAGCTAAAGTTTGGGTTAGGGTTTGGGTTCAGGTTCAGGTTTGGTTTAGGATTATGTTTAGGCCTATGCTATGTTTAGGATTAGGGTTAGAATTAGTGGTTAGTGTTTGGATTACTACTATATTTGGTTTCTGACTAGGGCTATGGGGAGAGCTAGTGTTAGGTTAGGGCCAGGGGTATGGTTAGGGTTAGATTTAGGGTTCAGGCTATCCTACTTTAATGTAAATGTTAGGATTATTGTTTATGGTGAAGGTTAGGGCTGTAGTAAGGATTACAGCTTGGGCTACAATGAGGGTTAGTGTTAGGGTTAGGCCAATGCCTAGGGTTAGCTTTAGTGTTAGGGTTAAGATTAGGATCATGATTCCATGTAGTGCTATGCTATGGTTAGGGTTAGGGTTAGGATTAGAGGTTTGGGTTGAAGGTTAGGCCTAGAGTTAAGTTTACTGCTTGGGCTAAGGAGAGGCCTAGTGTTAGAGTTAGGCTGAAGCCTAGGGTTAGATTATGGTTAGGTTAGGTTTAGGATTAGGATTAGAACTATGCTACCAGTAAGGTTAATATTCAAATTTGTGGTTATTGTTTGATTTAGGGCTAGAGCTAGGTTTAGGACTACTGAAAATTGATGGCTAGTGTGTGGATTTGATAAAAGCTAAGGTTAATGTTAGGGTTGTGGTTAGATTTAGGTTTAGGATTAGGGCTAGGTCTATGCTAAAGTTAGGATAGGGTTAGAAATAGTGGTTAATGTTAGGGTTAGTGTTAGAGTTAGGTTAACACGTAGAGCTAAAGAGAGAGCTAGTGTGAGGTTTCAGTATAGGGCTAAGGTTAGGATTAAGATTTAGGTGATGGTTAGTGCTAGGGCTAGGCTCAGGGTTATGTTTATGGCTACGATTATGCTTCAGCTAAGATTAGGGTAGGGTTAAAATTCATGGTTAGTGTCAGGGTGAGGGCAAGAAATAAAGTTAGGACTATTGTGAATGTGATGGCTAGTGTGTGGGTATGGGTGAGAGGTAGAATGAGGTTTATGATTAAGATTCAGATTCGGGTTAAGGTTAGGGTTAGGTTTAGGATTAGGGTTAGGTCTATGCTACAGTTAGGATTAGGGTTAGAATTAGTTTTTATTCTTAGGGCTACTGCTAGAGTTAGGTTAAAGACCATGGCTAAGGAAAGAACTAGCATGAGGGTTAGGGTCAGATTTTAGGTTAAGGTAAGGGTAGGGTTAGGTGGATTGGTGAGGCCTAGCCCCACTTGGTTTCTGGCTGCCATTTGGCATAGGGAATGTGCAGACTCAGGATGACCCTAATGGCAGGCTCTAGGACCCAGCACAGTGCTAATTGCAGGCACACAAGGCCTGACTAAAAGCAATAACATGCCTCAGGTCCTGCTGGCATGGCTTAGCCCCAGAAGCTATGTATGAGGGAAGTGCAAGGAATATGTGTACTTTTTCGGCTTATGCAAGCATTGTATTTGCTTCCATATTGGGCTGGGGCTGTCTCCCATGTGATTCTCTCATGACTGGAAGTATGAAGCAGCCCATGTACCCTGCAGGTTCTACCTTGCCTAGAGGCCTTCAGACAGCCTTCTGGGATACCCAGACAGCCTATGCCCTCACTAAAGCCTGTCTGGATAGCTACAGTTGCAGAGATGTGAGGTTTCCATTCAAACAGATGGGTCATGGTATGCATTCCCAGAAATCTTGGCTTGCTGGGAGCAAATAGATCAGCCAAAGGTTTAGGAAAACCCATGGACAGGATGGGCAAGCCTAGACCAACTTTCTTCTGCTGCCACTGGGCATGGGGAAAGTGCAGACACAGAGTGACTCTATTGGCAGGCTCTGGAACACTGCAGGGTGCAAATTAGAGGCCCACAAGGTCTGACTACAGGCAGTAATCCACTTTAGGCATGGCTGGAGTAACCAAGAACAAGAAATTTTGTATGAGGGAAGTGAACAGCACATGCACACTTGTCGAGCATGTGTATGTGTGGTATCTGCTTCCCTCTGGGGTCTTGGCAGTATGTCATGGGCTGATCATGATTCTCTCCTGACTGGATGTATGGGATGGTACGTAGTCCCCTCTTGACAGGAAGTATGGGCTGCTCATGTGGTTACCTCATTACCAGAAATATGCAGCAGCCATTGTATTGTGCTTATACTACCTGGCCTGGAGACCTTCAGGCGGCACTCTGGGATACTCTGACAGCCTGTGTCATCATTCTACCCTATCTGGATAGTTAGAGTTGCAGAAATGTGAGGTTTCCTTTCCAAACAGATGGGTCAGATCATGCATTTCCAGAAACCTTGGCTTGCTGGGAGCGACTAGTTCTCTGTGTTCTGCTCTCTTTCTTTGGATTGGGTGTTCAAAAACCAACCCTGGTTCAGAGTCTCCTTCATTCTGGCCCCAGGCTACAAACACCAGCCATAGGGAACCATGGCAGGTGACCCCTGAGGGATGGCACATCCTCTCCTTCAGATTCCTGCAAAACTGCACAAGAATGGTATGTACTATTCCAGCAAACTGAAGACCAGGGAGAATCATTGCTGATCTATTGCAAGACCTGGGCCCAGTTGCCAGATTAGCTACTTGAGACAGAGTTCATTAGCACTCCAGAGTGGCTGATATATTATAGAAGCTGCACAACAGGGGCCAGAGGGAGGCCTGATGTCAAAGCCTAAAGATCTAGAGCCTGGGGCACAGCCTATGGAACTTTTCAGAAAGCCTTGAGTGACCAGGTACTCTACAGTGATTTCTAGGTTCAGAGCATGGTGGGAGGAAAGCAACTACACTCACACTGCTGTACCCACAAACACAATGTGTTGGAGACAGCACTGACTTCAGGCTGCTGGTCAACTTTAGGGTCACTGACCAGAGGCAGGGTTAGGAAAAGCCAGTGGACAAGACAGCTAGGCCTAACTCCACTTGACTTCTGGCTGCCATTTGGTACAGGGAATGTGCAGATTGATTATGACCCTATTGGCAAGCTGTGGAAACCAGCATGGTATATTTTGCAGGCCCCCAGGGCCTGGCTAAAACACTAACCTGCCTCAGGCCTAGTGACATGATCTAGCTGGAGAAAATTTGTATAAGTTAAGTGCACAGCACATGCACATTTTTCCAGCTTGTGCATGCAACGTATCCGTTTCCCTCTGGGGCCGAGGTAGTCACACATAGGCTGATCACTCATCCCTCCTGAATTGATATATGCAGAAGCCCTTTATAGTGCATGTACCACCTTGCCTGGAGGCCTTCAAGCAGCATGCTGGGATACCCTGTCAACCTGTGCCCTCACTCCAGCTTGTCTGGATAGCTGGAGTTGCAGAGATGTGAATTTCTTTTACAAGTATCCACATCCCCTGGTTTGTATCTAGTCCAAAACTACACAAGAATGCTCTGAACTATTCTGGGTTTAGCTCCTTGTGACAGGAGTCAGCATCCAAGGGTGGCTGAGATGTCAGAGAAGCTAGACGGCAGGATCTAGGCCAGATGCCAAAACCCAAGGATCTGAGGCCTGGGGCACAGCCTCTGGAACTTTTTGGTAAGTCATGCGGGCACAGGTGCTAGGGTAAGAGAAGAGTGGTGGGGAGAGGGAGCAAGACACACAGTGCTGCACCCACAAACAGAATGATAGGGGCAATCCTGGCCTCAGGCTGCCACTCAACTTCTGGGCTGCTGACTAGAGGCAGGGTTAGAAAAAGCCCATGGACAGAACAGCCAAGCCTACCCCCACATGAGTTCTGACTGCCATTTGGCAAAGTGAATGTGCAAGCCCAGGATTACCCTATTGGCAGGCTGTGAAAACCAGCGTGGTGCAAATCACAAGCCCCCAGGTCCTGGCTAGAACAGTAACCCACCTTGGGGCTGTCGGTGTGATCTAGCCTCAGAAACTTTACATAAGGTACGTGCACCACACATGCACACTTGTCTTGCAAATGCATGGTATCTGCTTCCCTCTGAGGCAGGGGCAGTCTTCCACAGGCTGATCACGTGATCCTCTCCTCACCAGAAGTATAGGCTGCTTCCTGTATGTCTCACTGTCCAAAAGGTTATATAATTACACAGAACGGGAATTTCATCACCTAGCTAAGCATTAGAGTTACCTGTGGGAAGGTTAGATGGTATTTGGGGAAAAAGTGGGCTAAACTGTTAACTAAACTGAACATTTGTATAGCACAATTAACTTTGGTAAAAGCCTCAAATATAAGTATAAATATATATATATATATATTTATATAAGTATATGTATATATAAGTATAAATTATGTAGGTATTTTGTACTTTGTATGAGTATAAAACCCAAAGGTATGATTAAAATACAACTATGTAGATCATAGGTCATTTATACATTTAGTAATTAACTTTAAAAATATAGATTATAACTTAAAATTCCTAATAGATACAGGAAGCTAAGGAACCATAATTTAGAGACATATGCTAATAGTAAAAATACCCATTGAAGGTATTAGTGGACAGATTATAGAGGGATATGAGATCCTGGTTAAAATTAAAAATCATGATAGGGAACACATTTTAGGTAACACAGTTCTAGCACTGGCCCCATGTAATATTTTAGGAATGAATTGGATTCCAGTAATATTTAAAGAACACATTCCCCTTTAAAAAGCTTGAAAACAATTGCTAATAACAGCTATCAATGCTGAACTCATTGAATTACCAATACTAAAATCAAGCTTTACTAAACAATACACCCTAAAAGAAGAACATAAGTAAATAACTTCAAAAGTATAAGAACTTTTAAAATAAGGAGTAATAGAACAAACCCAATCTTTTAACTTTAATAACCTAGTATGGCCAATTAAAAAGCCTGGTAGTAAATATAGATTCGCAGTAGATTTTAGAAATTTAAGTAAAAGCATATCAACAATGCTGGGAAATTTACCAGAGGTAGAGGAAATTATGAATAAAAATCACTATGGATAGTCCTAAATACTTTGCCATAATAGACCTAACAGACATGTACTTTAGCACTCCATCATCTAAAAAATTAAGCAAATAAACCACATTCACTTGGAATAATACTCAATATCAATGTACCAGACCACCCCAAGGATATAAAAACAGCTCAATAATAGCCCATACAGTGATCAAAAACCAACACATTTTAAGTACATTGATAATATAATCATCTATGGGGACACTAAAACCTTAAACAAACTTAGTGAACTTTTAAGAAGCACTGCATGGACATTTAATCACTACAAAATACAAACCATCAAGTAAAATTCTTGAGCATAAGATGAAAGAGTGATGGCAAAACAATCCCTAATACTGTAATAGATAAAATAGTAAGTTTACCCACTCCAACAGATAAAAATGGAGCAAGGAAACTGATTGGATTGCTTGGATATTGGAAAATCACATTCCATATTTACAGCTATACTTAAACCAATATATCAAATTAACAGAAAAAACTGATTTTACATTAAAACAATAACTACAAGCCCTCAAACCTTAAAAGAATATGTTAAAACATATCAAAGATTACATAATATAAAGTGTAGGTGATCCTGTGCCTGACTGGGAGACTGCCTGCCTAGCTTATACAGGAGGTTAAGAGGGAATGGCACACCATGCCTCCTGGGAAAGACCCTGGTCAGAGGCTCAGCACACTGAGACCCACCCATGACCTGACTACTGGCAAGTGGCAGGGACCCCAGGAACATTTCTCCCACCCCCACTTTCTGTTGAGTGGCCTTGTAATTTTCAACTAGGTAAACAGCTCCCAGGTGTGGCCCAGACCCATAAGACCACCTGGAAGATTTTGTGGGCTACATGACCTTCAAGCTGATTGGAGAAGAATAGTGGCACCAATATTGGCTTTATCCTATAGAATTAATGTTTCTTCCTTGAGCTAGCTACTCCTCTTTGCCTGCCCTATAAAAGCCTGTGCCTGATTGTTAATAAATGGAGATGTTCACCAAAACTGTTTCTGGTACTTCTTTTCAAAGAACACCATCACCCCACCATCCTGACAGTGTGGGCCTCACAGGATGAACCCACAGTAAAGGGAGGCAATATTACTATAGACATCATATTTTTGGAAGTGTTTGGTTGTTGGGAACTTTTTAAAACCATTGAAAAATGCAGTATAACAATTGGATTCTACTGCAAGCACTTTCCATACTCAGATTTCAAATATTCTATATTCAAAAAACAACATTGGCTGGCGCCGTGGCTCAATAGGATAAATCCGGCACACCGGGTTCTAGTCCCGGTCGGGGCGCCGGATTCTGTCCTGGTTGCCCCTCTTCCAGGCCAGCTCTCTGCTATGGCCTGGGAGTGCAGTGGAGGATGGCCCAAGTGCTTGGGCCTTGCACCCCATGAGAGACCAGGAGAAGCACCTGGCTCCTGCCATCGGATCAGCGCAGTGCACTGGCTGCAGCGCGTCAGCCGTGGCGGCCATTGGAGGGTGAACCAATGGCAAAAGGAAGACCTTTCTCTCTGTCTTTCTCTCTCTCTGTCCACTCTGCCTGTCAAAAAAAAAATAAATTAAAGAAACAATATGGGCTTTATATGAAGTGCTGAGAAATGTCAGCCCCTTATGCCAGCTCCAACCCATCAAAATCCAGACAACTATACCTGTGCTACCATGGATATTTGACTGGAGAGGCAGTCTGCAGGGTACACCTGGAACCAAATCTCTTAACTTCGAAAGAGTATACCAAGAATTCCTGAAGGTCCACAAGGCGGAGACAGGTGACAACATCTCAAAAGTCACTGAACAGGTGGCTGAAATTACAGTGGCTCCACCACCACAAATGGAGCAATACCCACTGCCTAAACCCATTGGCACATGGGGACCAATGTGGTCAGAGCCACTCAGGAATGCCTGCCTTACAGGAAGCTCAGCCTTGATAGACAATTGGAAGCTGCACTGGAAAGCTGCAGCCTACAGACCCTTGGATGGAATGATTCTGACAAATAAGGGGGTAGACAACTTGGCTCAACATGCAGAAATCCTTTCAATTTGGATAATAGTAGAAAAAACAATCCAAGAAAGACATAAGCTCATTTACATTTTCAGTGATTCATGGTGTGCTTGCAATGGAATTGTAATTTGGTCTAGTAAATGGAAACAAAACAATTGGCAAATTAATGATGAAGACATATGGTCCAAAGAGACATAGATCAAGATAGAGAACTCAGCTTAAAATAATTATTCATGTAGATGCTCATACTAATAAAACCAATCATGAAGAACAATATAATGAGATGGCAGATAAGCTTAGTAAGATAGCTCAAGTAGAAACTATTAATATTAAGAAGGACTTTAATAATTGGAAGATTGATATATCTAAATAAAAATCACTAAAGAAAATAAAAAAATACAAATTAAAAATACAATAAATTAAAAACAAAGTCCAAGTGGAAAATAGTTAATACTGACTCATTAAAGATGAAACAAGGAGAAATTATTCAGTTATATCAATGGTTAGGATGCATAGGAACATATGAAATTTATAAATGGGTTACAGAAGGAAATCTACCTATTATAGGATAACAGTGTAAAAATGCTATTAAAATGTAAATTTTTGTCTAAATATAAAATTGAGATTTAGATGTAGAGAACCACCATCAAATTATAAAATTAGAACGTTTACTGTCTAGTACAAATATATTTATTTAAAGGCCCATTACCGGCCGGTGCTGCAGCTCAGTAGGCTAATCCTCCACCTTGTGGCGCTGGCACACCGGGTTCTAGTCCCGGTCAGGGCGCCGGATTCTGTCCCGGTTGCCCCTCTTCCAGGCCAGCTCTCTGCTGTGGCCCGGGAGTGCAGTGGAGGATGGCCCAAGTGCTTGGGCCCTGCACCCCATGGGAGACCAGGAGAAGCACCTGGCTCCTGCCATTGGATCAGCGCGGTGCGCTGGCTGCAGCGTGCCAACCGCGGCGGCCATTGGAGGGTGAACCAACGGCAAAGGAAGACCTTTCTCTCTGTCTCTCTCTCTCACTGTCCACCCTGTCAAAAAATAAATAAATAAATAAAGGCCCATTACCCAAGTTTCAGAGTAAATATTCAGGTGCGTTAGTAAACACTGGAGCAGAACTAGGAATTGCTAGAGAATACAAACACCCAAACCAGTATACCACCATTAGTATTTTATGGACATGGATCTCACACATTGGCATCCCAATAGTGCTTGGAAGTGATCAGGGTATGCACCTTATTGGATCTAAAGGTAAAAGAAGGACAGAAAATTGACATAATATAGAATTATCATATGCTTTGTAACCAACAAGTCAGCAGCAACATAAAAAGGTTTAATGGACTAATTAAGAATAAAATACTTTAAGATGATAATAGCAAAAAATTACAGAATGACTTAGACAATGCAGTTTGTGAATTAAACTCCAGACCAAGGATAAACAGAGAAAGCCTACATAGATAAGTTATAATACAAAATGCCAATGACTTATTACAAGAAATACCACAACAAAATTCAAAACCTAAAATCAAACCACATAAGGTAATAAAAAAGCTCTTAAGAATCAAACATTATCTCCACAGGAAATTAGAGCCAATGGACCAAGAAATATGTATGGGGCCACAGGCAAAAATAATTAGAACTCTCAAGGAGGGATCAACTAACATTTTTGTAAACTCAGGTTAACATTGACTTATTGGACCAGGATCACAGCTGTCAATAGCCACTATGCTCCAACCTGGATCCCTCAACAATAGAAGCCAACACTAACTTCTTAAAAATCATTACTTCCATTGGATGGATTTCTGAGAACCAACTACTGGACATCCTTGTGAGTATTCTGGATGATATTCCAACTTCAGACACTGATTGTGACACCATTGACATGGACATTGACATTGTCATTAAATAATATCTACTGTGATGATAGAATGCCAAATTACTTTTACAACCCAATAAACCAATTTCAAAATTCATCAAACTTATACTCCTTATAATATACATAACCTAATTTTTACCACTTCTGCCCTGCTTAGACATTATAATTTTTGTGAACATCATGTAAATAGCAGTGACTGGCAGACAAAGCTCATCACCAATTACATATTCTGTTTGATTGAAACCTTAAAAGAATAACAATCCCCGGACCTGCCAGACCTGCCAGACCTGCCAGACCCGCCAGACCCTCCAGAGCCACAGAGTCTGCATGCCAGCACTGGAAGGGGAGGTGAGCTAAAAACCTCTCGGTAACCCAAGACATTGGCGGGGAAAGGCAGAAAAAGCCTGCAGAGAATGAGGTCTGAAACCCCATTGGAGGAGAGAAAAAAAACAAATAAATAAGGGGAACCGGCACGGACATTTAGCCTCTCTCTCCACTCACCTTACAAAGCCGAGCAAGACAAAGGGCAGCCGCCATTTTATGTAAGAAAAGTGGTGCGTGCCATTTTGCATATGTAAAGCGGGTGCCCCTCATTAGCCAAGCAGAAAAACCTGACTCTGGTAAGCAAATGAATACCCAAAGGGGCCAGATTTCGTACATCGACTACTCTCAATTCCAGTCAGCTGTGTGGAATTACTTCCCAACTGAGTCAAAAAAAAAAAAAAAAAAAAAAAGAGAGGGAGAGAGAGTGTGTGAGAGTGAGCAAGAGAACAATCAGGGTGAATCACATTTGGCACACCCATAACCCTGAAGAACCAAACAGAGCTCTCTGGCCACACCCATCACAGCTTCTAAGGATCCATCAAAAGCAGACAGTCCTCTTAATCTAGAGTAACAGTATAACGAGAAAAAAAAAACAAAGAATATCTCCAATATGCAAAAAAAACGGAAAAGCTGAGGTAACAAGAACAAGGAAGACACTATGGTGCCCACAAATGAAATAGACACCTCAATTCAAGATTATGAAGATGATGAGATAGAAGAAATGCAAAAAGCAGATCTCAAAAAATTGATAAGAACATTAAGAAGTTCTCAAAAACAAATTCTTGAACTACAGAAATCCTTACTAGACAGGATAGAAAATCTCTCTTGCAAAAATGAAATATTAAGGAAGAATCAAAATGAAATGAAACAACTAGTAGAACATGAAACTGTAACAGTGACAAGAAATCATAATGAAATGAAGAATTCAATAGATCAAATGACAAACACATTAGAGAGCCTTAAAAACAGAATGGGTGAAGCAGAAGAGAGAATATCAGACTTAGAAGACAGAGAACAGGAAAATATACAGTCAAACCAAAGAAAAGAAGAGAAAATTAGAAATCTAAAACATATTGTCAGGAATCTTCAGGATACTATTAAAAAACCCAACATTCGGGTTCTAGGAGTTCCTGAAGGCATGGAGAGGGAGAAAGGATTAGAAGGCCTTTTTAGTGAGATATTAGCAGAAAATTTCCTGGGTTTGGAGAAGGACAGAGACATCCTAGTATAGGAAGCTCATAGAACCCCTACTAAACATGACCAAAAGAGATCCTCACCACGACACGTTGTAATTAAACTCTCCACAGTGAAACATAAAGAAAATATCCTAAAATGTGCAAGAGAGAAATGTCTGATTACTCTCAGAGGATCTCCAATCAGACTCACAGCTGAATTCTCATCAGAAACCCTACAAGCTAGGAGGGAATGGCGAGATATAGCCCAGGTACTAAGAGAGAAAAACTGCCAGCCCAGAATATTATATCCTGCAAAGCTATCATTTGTGAATGAAGGTGAAATAAAGACCTTTCATAGCAAACAGAAATTGAAAGAATTTGTCGCCACGCATCCAGCCCTGCAAAAGATGCTTAAAGATGTGTTACACACACAAACACAGAAACACGGTCATCAATATGAAAGAAGGTAAAGGAAGGAAACCTCACACCAAATGATCACAGGAAGTTCAAAGCATATATTAGAACTTATCTTTGGCAAATGGCAGGGCAAAGCTACTACTTATCAATAGTCACATTGAACGTTAATGGCCTGAACTGTCCAGTTAAAAGACACAGATTGGCTGATTGTGTAAAGGAACAAAACCCATATATTTTCTGCTTACAAGAAACACATCTTTCCAATAAAGATCCATACAGACTGAAAGTGAAAGGCTGGAAAAAGATATACCATACCAACAGAAATGAAAAAAGAGTGGGTGTAGCCATCTTAATATTGAACAACATAAACTTTACAACAAAAACTGTTAAGAGTTACAAAGAGGGGCACTAAATAATGATTAAGAGATCAATTCAACGGGAAGATATAATGATTATCAATGTATATGCACCTAATTACAGGGCATCGGTTTATTTAAAAGATTTGTTAAGGGACTTAAAGGGAGACTTAGACCCCAATACAATAGTACTGGGGGACTTCAATACTCCACTCTCAGAAATAGATCAACAGGACAGAAGATCAACAAGGATACAGTAGATTTATACGACACTATAGCCCAAATGGATCTAACAGATATCTACAGAACTTTTCATCCTACACAGAAAGCATTTACATTCTTCTCAGCAGTACATGGAACCTTCTCTAGGATTGACCACATACTAGGCCATAAAGCAAGTCTCAGCAAATTCAAAAGAATTAGAATCATACCATGCAGCTTCTCAGACCATAAAGGAATGAAGTTGGAAATTAGCAACTCAAGAATCCCTAGAGCATATGCAAACGCATGCAGATTGAACAACATGCTCCTGAATGAACAATGGGTCATATAAGAAATTAAAAGAGAAATCAAAAATTTTCTGGAAGCAAATGAGGATAACAGCACCACATACCAAAACTTATGGGATACAGCAAAAGCAGTGTTAAGAGGAAAGTTTATATCAATAGGTGCCTACATCAAGAAATTGGAAAGGCACCAAATAGATGAGCTTTCAATGCATCTCAAAGATCTAGAAAATTTGCAGCAAACCAAACCAAAATCTAGTAGGAGAAGAGAAATAATTAAAATCAGAGAAGAAATCAACAGGATTGAATCCAAAAAAAAACATTGGGAAAAAAAAAAAAAAACAGCCAAACGAGGAGCTGGTTTTTTGAAAAAATAAACAAAATTGACACCCCATTGGCCCAACTAACTAAAAAAAGAAAAGACCCAAATCAATAAAATCAGAGATGAAAAAGGAAATGTAACAACAGACACCACAGAAATAAAAAGAATCATCAGAAATTACTACAAGGACCTGTATGCCAGCAAACAGGGAAACCTATCAGCAATGGATAGATTCCTGGACACATGCAATCTACCTAAATTGAACCAGGAAGACATAGAAAACATAAACAGACACATAATTGAAACAGAAATTAAATCAGTAATAAAGACCCTCCCAACAAGGAAAAGCCCAGGACCAGATGGATTCACTGCTGAATTCTACCAGACATTTAAAAAAGAAGACTCCAATTCTTCTCAAACTATTCAGAACAATCGAAAAAGAGAGAGTCCTCCCAAATTCTTTCTATGAAGCCAGCATCACCTTAATTCCTAAGCTGGAAAAAGATGCAGCATTGAAAGAGAATTACAGACCAATATACCTGATGAACATAGATGCAAAAATCCTCAATAAAATTCTCGCCAATAGCATGCAACAACACATCTGAAAGATCATCCATCCAGACCAAGTGGGATTTATCCCTGGTATGCAGGGATGGTTCAACATTTGCAAATCATTCAATGTGATTCACCACATTAACAGACTGCAGAAGAAAAACCATATGATTATCTCAATAGACGCCGAGAAAGCATTTGATAAAATACAACACCCTTTCATGATGAAAACTCTAAGCAAACTGGGTATGGAAGGAACATTCCCCAATACAATCAAAGCAATTTATGAAAAACCCACAGCCAACATCATATTGAATGGGGAGAATTGGAAGCATTTCCACTGAGATCTGGTACCAGACAGGGATGCCCACTCTCACCACTGCTATTCAATATAGTTCAGGAAGTTCTAGCCAGAGCTATTAGGCAAGAAAAAGAAATTAAAGGAATACAAATTGGGAAGGAAGAACTCAAACTATCCCTCTTTGCAGATGATATGACTCTTTATTTAGGGGACCCAAAGAACTCTACTAAGAGACTATTGGAGCTCATAGAAGAGTTTGGCAAAGTAGCAGGGTATAAAATCAATGCACAAAAATCAACAGCCTTTTTTACACAGGCAATACCATGGCTGAGAAAAAACTTCTAAGATCAATCCCATTCACAATACTACAAAAACTATCAAATACCTTGGAATAAACTTAACGTTAAAGATCTCTATGATGAAAATTACAAAACCTTAAAGAAAGAAATAGAAGAGGATACCAAAACATGGAAAAATCTTCCATGCTCATGGATTGGATGAATGAACATCATTACAATGTCCATTCTCCCAAAAGCAATTTATAGATTCAATGCAATACCAATCAAGATACCGAAGATATTCTTCTCAGATCTGGAAAAAATGATGCTGAAATTCATATGGAGACAAAGGAGACCTCGAATAGCTAAAGCAATCTTGTACAACAAAAACAAAGCCGGAGGCATCACAATACCAGATTTCAGGACATACTACAGGGCAGTTGTAATCAAAACAGCATGGTACTGGTACAGAAACAGATGGATAGACCAGTGGAACAGAATTGAAATACCAGAAATCAATCCAAACATCAACAGCCAACTCATATTTGATCAAGGATCCAAAACAAATCCCTGGAGTAAGGACAGTCTATGCAATAAATGGTGCTGGGAAAACTGGATTTCCACGTGCAGAAGCATGAAGCAAGACCCCTACCTTGCACCTTACACAAAAATCCACTCAACATGGATTAAAGACTTAAATCTAAGACCCGACACCATCAAATTACTAAAGAGCATTGGAAAAACCCTGCAAGATATAGGTACTGGCAAAGACTTCTTGGAAAATACCCCAGAAGCACAGGCAGTCAAAGCCAAAATTAACATTTGGGATTGCATCAAATTGAGAAGTTTCTGTACTTCAAAAGAAACAGTCAGGAAAGTGAAGAGGCAACCGACAGAATGGGAAAAAAATATTTGCAAACTATGCAACAGATAAAGGGTTGATAACCAGAATCTACGAAGAAATCAAGAAACTCGACAACATCAAAACAAACAACCCACTTAAGAGATGGGCCAAGGACCTCAATAGACATTTTTCAAAAGAGGAAATCCAAATGGCCAACAGGCACATGAAAAAGTGTTCAAGATCTCTAGCAATCAGGGAAATGCAAATCAAAACCACAATGAGGTTTCACCTCACCCCATTTAGAATGGCTCACATTCAGCTCTCTAACAAAGATAGATGCTGGAGATGATGTGTGGAAAAAGGGACACTAACCCACTGTTGGTGGGAATGCAAACTGGTCAAGCCACTATGGAATTCCATCTGGAGAGTCCTCAGAAACCTGAATATAACCCTACCATTCAACTCAGCCATCCCACTCTTTGGAATTTACCCAAAGGAAATTAAATTGGCAAACAAAAAGGCTGTCTGCTCCTTTATGTTTATTGCAGCTCAATTCACAATAGCTAAGACCTGGAACCAACCCAAATGCCCATCAACAGTAGACTGGATAAAGAAATTACGGGACATGTGTGGGGAGCAGCCCGGACTGGACTGAGTTACTGGAATTAAGACTTATTCTATGCATCTGCTCTCCCACAATATGGCGCTGGGAGAGAAGTAAACAGCTTCCACACAGCTGCCTCCAGTTCAGCTAATAAACTGTAGGACTTGCTCCTGATTGGAGGAGAGCAGCGTACTCGGCGTGTGGGCAGCCGAGTTAGGATTGGCGGAGGAGGACTATAAAGGAGGAGAGAGACGGCATGCACCAGGAACATCTATAGGGAACATCTAAGGGGAACATCTAGCTGAAGGAACACCTGTGCAGCCCCCGAGAAGAGCCGGCCGGCGGTGTGCCGCTCCCCTGCGGAAGTGGGGAATGTGGCCAGGGGGAACTGCCCTTCCACGGAGGTGGAAGGGATAGTAGCCAACCCGGGAAGAACCAGCAGCAAACCCGGGGAGGGCCGAGCAGACGAAAGAACAGCGCAGGGTCCTGTGTCATTCCTCCACGAAGAGGGGGAGCGACAACATGTACTCTATAGAATGCTATACAGCAGTCAAAAACAATGAAACCCAGTCATTTGCAACAAGATGGAGGAATTTGGAAAACATCATGCTGAGTGATAAGCCAGTCCCAAAGGAACAAATATCATATGTTCTCCCTGATCGGCGACAACTAACTGAGCAGCAAAAGGGAAACTTGTTGAAGTGAAATGGACACTACGAGAAACTTGATCAGCTGTTGTCCTGACGGTTGATGTACAATGTAATACTTTATCCATTTTAGTAGTTTTTTTTGTTCTAGTACTATTGGTTGAACTCTGTAATTAACACACAATTATTCTTAGGTGTTTAAATTTTAACTGAAAATGATCCCTGTTAGGAATCTGGAAAGCATTATGCTTAGTGAAATAAGCCATTCCCAAAGGGACAAATACCATATGTTCTCCCTGATCGGTGACAACTGACTGAACAACAAAAAGGAAACCTGTTAAAGTGAAATGAACACTGTGAGAAACGGTGACTTGATCAGCCCTTGCCCTGACTGTTGATGACAACTTAATACATTATTCCTCTTAGTATTTTTTTTGTTTGTTCTACTTAATACTTTTGGTTGAATACTGTAATCAATACACAGTTATTCTTAAGTGTTGAAACTTAACTGAAAAGTGATCACTGTTAAATATAAGAGTGGGAATAAGAGAGTGAAGAGATGTGCAATTCAGGACATGCTCAAGCTGACTTACCTCAAACGGTAGAGTTAGAAACATACCAGGGGATTCCAATTCAATCCCATGAAGGTGGCATGTACCAATGCCATCTCACTAGTCCAAGTGATCAATTTCTGTTCACAATTGATCATAATGATAGGAATAAGAGCCAAAGGGAGCACATAAACAAGAATAGTGTCTGCAAATACTAGCTGATAGAATAAAAAAGGGAGAGAAGGATCCAACATGGGAAGCGAGATACACAGCAGACCCCTAGAATGGCAGATGTCCTAAACAGCACTCTGGCCTCAGAAATAGCCCTTAAGGCACGCGGATCTGGCTGAAAAGCCCATGAGAGTATTTTAGGAATGGAAAGCCAAAACACTCTGGAAAAAAAAAAATCCCTACATGAAAGATCTCCGCGAGTGAGATCGCAGGGGCAGTGGAAAGAACAGGTCATCAAAGAAGGAGGTACCTTTCTCTGAAGGGAGGAGAGAACTTCCACTTTGAATATGACCTTATCTACATATGATCAGAGTTGGTGAACTCAAAAGGCTTCCATAGCCTTGGCGATTCATGACAAGAGCCTAGGGTGATTACTGACGCCATAAACAGGAGTGTCAATTTGTTAAGTCAACAACAGGTGTCACTGTGTACTTACTTCTCACGTAGGATCTCTGTTCTTAATGTGCTGTACATTGTGATTTAATGCTACAACTAGTACTCAAACACTATTTTTCACTTTGTGTTTCTATGTGGGTGCAAACTGTTGAAATCTTTACTTAATATATGCTAAACTGATCTTCTGTATATAAAGAGAAAGGAAAATGAATCTTGATGTGAATGGAAGGGGGGAGGGAGAGGGAAAGGTGAGGGTTGTGGGTGGGAGGGAAGTTATGGGGGGGAAGCCATTGTAATCCATAAGCTGTACTTTGGAAATTTATATTCATTAAATAACAGTTAAAAATAAATAATTAAAAAAGAATAACAATCAATAGATATTAATACATGGACTATAATCTCAACAATTCCATGTACACATATGATAGACCTCCAAAGCTCAGTTGGCATTATACAAATATCCCATTCATCACTCTTTACACCAGGTCATTTTCTGATGGGATACACAATCCAAGAATGTAAAGATAGAGACATAGAGTGTATGGAAACAGATGAAACAGACACAGATATAATCCTGATTGATGATACAAACCAAGACTAAAACAAAGATGACTCTATGATCAATGGCAAAATCAACACTGAAGAGTTAACCCAGAAAAATATCTATCTATTATTAACTTGCCTTGAGGAAATACCCCCAAAGTCAAATATTCACCAACTCACTGATTTATACCCACTTCTGGCACAGTTAATGAGAAAACATTTGGACAAAATCTACAATGTTGTCCAAGATGATGAAGAAACAGAGCAATGAAAGCCTAGTTAATCCCTTCACCCTTGTCCTTGCCCTTCACCTCATCTTTCAATTTATACTTCTTGTTTATGCTCAGGACACTGCACCTCCAACAACAATTTCTCAACCTCTTGCAAAAGAAACACAATGTACCTATTTAGACAGCAACATTAATCAAGTAGCCAGATAATTTGATCATAAATAGCTTGCCAAAAATATATCCTACAACATTCATAGCTTCTATACCAAATATGCCTCTGCTTCCATGTAAGCAAAAATATTTATACAGACCAGTGTGAAGAATACTACAAAGCAAAAAAAAAAAATAAGTGTGGTTTCCCTCTGGGGCAAAGCCCTCTCCCATGGGCTTCTCATATAATCCACACTTGACTGGAAGTATGGGCTGTTCATGTGATTTCCTTCTTACCAGAATATTGTCTGTCACTTGATCCCCTTCCCACCAGAAATGTGCAGCGTCCCATGGACTATACTTGCACCCCATTGCATGGAGGCTTTCAGGAGGCAAGCTCAGATATCTGTACAGCCTATGCCAGCACTCCAGCCTATGTGGGTAGCTAGAGTGATAGAGATGTGAGATTTCTTTTCCAAGCAGATGGGTCAGAGCATGCATTCCCAGAAACCTTGTCTTTGAGGGAGCATACAATTATCTGCCTTCTACTCTCTTACTTTGGGTTGGCTGTTTAAAACTGAATCCTGCTTCAGGGTCCCCTTTTTTTTCTGGCTTCACATCACATACTCCAGCTATAGGGAATCAAGGCAGGTGACTGCAGTGGGTTGTCACATCCTCTCCTTCAGATCCTAGCCAAAACTACACAAGAATAATCTGGTCTGTTATGGCAAACTGCAGGTTGGGAAGCATTTCAGACATATTGTGAGATCTGGTTCCAGTTCATGGTTTTTCTCCTTGAGACAGGATTGGGTTAGCACCCCAGGCCATGAGATGCCACATCCTTTCCTCCAGATCCCAGCAAAAACTAAACAACAATCACCCGTTCTGTGATGGCAAACTGAAGGTTAGGAAGCTTTTGAGATGTATCTTGAGAAATGGGCCCAGGGTGAGGTTTAGCTCCTTGAGACAGGATCAGGTTTGTACCCAAGCTGGCTGAGATTCCAGAGAACATTCTAGACAGGAGAGGGAGGTAGATATGAGAACAAAGTCTAAATATCCAGGTCCTAGGGTACAACCTCCTCAAATTTGTGGAATGCCTGGGGTTTCCAGGTGCTCTAGAATGAGTCCTAGGTTGACAGTGGTTGTGGCGGGGGCAGGAAGCTCACACACAGTGCTGCACCCACAAACACAGTATATTGGGGACAGCCCAGGTCTCAGGCCCTGGTGAACCCCTGGGCAGTTGACTGGCTGTGGGGTTAGAAAAAGCCTATGCACAGCACAGCCAGGCCTAACTCTCATTGATTTCTGGCTGCCATTTGGTACAGGAATGTGCAGGCCCAGGATGACCCTATTGGCATGCTTTAGGACTCAGCACAGTATAAATTGCAGGCCCACTAGGACTGACTAAAATTTAAAAAAATCCCAAATAGAAAGTATCACTTAAAAATATAAATTTTATATATATATATATATGTGTGTGTGTGTGTGTGTGTGTGTGTGAAGAAAACATTGACTAATCTGGGAAATCCTGTCCCAGAGGGCCAAAGATGAAACCAAAATCCAATCTCAGAAGGCCTGCCATGCCTGGGAATAGAAACCCAGGAGGCCAAAAGGAAAACCTCCTCATTCAAGATGAAACCTTGGAAGGCCCAACATGCCTGCAATACCGAACCCCAAGATGCCACTGTCATGGCTGGGGAAAGCAATCCCAGAAGGCAAAGAGAACCACTGTAAACCTAAAACAAACAAACAAAAAAAAACAACCAAAATTTCTATGCTAATTAGGCAAGCAGCATGCAACCAACCACGGAGATCACCATTTTGGGTGTAGATTCTGTTGCCAATCTTCTGGTAAGAATGGAAGTCCTCATGGTTTCTGCCCACTTGGCAAATAAGTGTTTTTAGCAGAAAATGTCATTTTGGGTGGAATTCAAACCCCTCACCAAAGGAAGTGGACTCTCTGCCATATTTGGACTCTTACTAAGTATATGTGGTTAGTACCAATTGAATTGATTTATTCCAGTTTGTACCATACAAAGCTGGCCAATGAAAGTTGCTCTAGATTTCCAGATATTTTAAAAACCAAAACCTGAGGCAACTCTCAATAACTGTGAAATCCTTCCATGTGACATAAAGACTTAAGTTTAGTTTTCTCAAACACATATATTATTCTTAAAATCAACTCAGAACTTGGAAGAATTTATATATCAGCAAACCCTTGTAAACTGGCCCCTTTTCTTCTTGCCTTTTCTTTCTATTTCCATTAACCCCAGCATTTTATATTAGCTTTGGCTCACACCAAACTATCAAAATTAGAGACAAAAAAGTCATTAGGATTAGCATTTTAGCTTTAGAAAAGCTCTTTTCAAAGTTAGGAGCCTCCAGCACTAACTGCTTGAGCTGAGAAAACTGAAACAGAGCCTTTGCTGAGGTAAAAACTCAGCACGTTGGCTTAGAAAATCACACTACCTTGTTAGAAAATTAATTTGTCTCCTGGATGGCTCACCAAACATTATGGGCTGGGTTAAGGCCTAAATTAATTTTCCAGGTTCTTGGTTCTTGCCTTTTACTGAGAGAATAATTCTAAACATAGGCCCTAACACAGCATGTAGTGTGATAAACTTTATTTACCAAGTGAGAAAAATATACAGTCTCATTAGTCTCATTAGAGTTTTATTTCAGAGAGTGGGTCAAAGAAAAGGAATTATCACACCCTGCTTGGCTCATCCTCAATCCAGAAGTGGGAGAGAGGAGAGAGAGCACTTCTCTTCTTCCTGGCTTTTTATGAGTTTAGAAAAACAAAAGTGTTTGCATGGTAACACTTCAATGTCCAGATAAGCAGAGGTACTCCCTAGAGAGATTCACTGATTGATAGGTAAATTGAGGCCAGCCAGTGGGGCTAGGAGTCTGTGGGCCCCTTCAGATGCAGGTAGAATGTCCTTCATAAGCAGGCTGCCAGCTGTGGCTGGAAAGCTTGTCTCTAGGCCAACTGGCATCTTCCCAACTAATAGCTTCTTCTGCTATCTTGTGTGATCTTGCGGCCTTAACTCAGACCTCCAAGGTAGCTGCAACCTTTCACCCATAACTAGTAGAGGAAGAGGGCTGAACCCCTAAGGAGACAGTCTCCAAGAGACCCCCACTCTCTCATTGAGCCCCAAGCCAATCAACATACATATATGAAACCCCTTGTCCAATGGGCACCTCTAATAGTATGACCCAATGAACAGATAGTAATGCTTTAAAAACCTAGGATGCTTCCTCAAAGCCAATGTCCCATTTGGGAACTCTGCCTGATCTCCTCTCAGGCGAGATGCATTCTCTATTGCTTTCCAATCAAATAAAAGTTTCTGGTTTTTTTGCAAATTGTTTCCTAGCATTTTATTTCTAAATTAAGTTGGGGAAAAGAACCCATGGGACTTGCTCTGGCAACCGCCCTTCTCTCATGGCAGCTAACATCTTTGGTACCCAACGTGGGGCTTGATAGAAGACTTTGCCAACATTTCTATTTCTTCCCTCAAGCAGGACTGGATCTGTGGGAATGACCTTTGATCATCTGGCATCTCACAGCTCTCTGAGAATGCAGAGTCTACTGGCCACAGCTTAACCACGTGGAAAGTCTAGAAGGATTGTAACAGAGGGGAGGGCAGCTAGGAAGGGCAGTTGGCTGATAGCCTGGAGATCCCCCAAGCTTGCTATGGCTTTCCAGTGGCCAGACTGTGACCCCAGGACCTTGCCTCTCTCTTGGAGGGATGCCTGGTGTTGCCACCTATTGCCTAATGAGAAGGGCTTAGCCTTGACCTAGGCTAATACTGGCCTCCCAGGTAAACTCGGTCAACTAGATAGTGGGCAATCATGAGCAATAGGAGATTTTGAACGCTCACTAAAACAACACACCTGTCCAATCCCATAGCCATTTATGTTAAGAATATTTCATGGAGGCTGTTTCGGTTTGTTAAGAAAAATAATCCAAAACCACTCAAAACTAAGGCTGAAATGTAGATCAAGGAAATTAGCAGATAGACAAAAGTCACAAATATAGAAGTGAGTTCTTGGTAAGGAAGGTTAAAAAAGAAGATATTTTTAAATAGAGGAAAGACATTGTTTGTAAGAACTGTTTAATACTAATGGATAATTTAGACTGGAAAGGAAAAGAAAAAGGTTTGAGTAAGTTGCAGAAGGTGTGAGGAAATCACAGAAGGTTATGGCAGAAAAAAATTTTTGGATATAAAATATATTATTCTATTTTTCTTTGCCATAGAATTATAATCTGATCCTCTGTTAATGTAATGAGCTTTCTTTTTAATTTGTATATTTTTAAATTTTTATTTAATAAATATAAATTTCCAAAGTACAGTTTATGGATTACAATGGCTTTTTTCTCCCCATAACTTCCCTCCCACCTGCACCCCTCCCATCTCCCGCTCCCTCTCTGATTCCATTTGCATCAAGATTCATTTTCAATTCTCTTTATATACAGAAGATCGATTTAGTATATATTAAGTAAAGATTTCATTAGTTTGCACCCACACAGAACATAAAGTATAAAATACTGTTTCAGTACTAGTTATAGCATTAATTAACATTGTACAACACATTAAGGACAGAGATTCCACATGAGAAGTAAGTACACAGTGACTCCTGTTGTTGACTTAACATTTTGACACTCTTGTTTATGGTGTCAGTAATGTCCCTGGGCTCTAGTCATGAGTTGCCAAGACTATGGAAGCCTTTTGAGTTCTCCAACTTTGACCTTATTTAGACAAGGTCATATTCAAAGTGGAAGTTCTCTCCTCCCTTCAGAGAAAGGTACCTCCTTTTTTGATGGCCCATTCTTTCTACTGGGATCTCACTCTCAGAGATCTTTCATTTAGGTCCTCTTTTTTTTTGCCAGAGTGTCTTGTCTTTCCATGCCTAAAATACTCTCATGGGCTCTTCAGCCAGATCTGAGTGCCTTAAGGGCTGATTCTGAGGCCAGAGTGCTATTTAGGACATCTGCCATTCTATGAGTCTGCTGTGTATCTCACTTCCCATGATGGATCGTTCTCTCCCTTTTTTATTCTATTATTTAGTATTAGCAGACATTAGTCTTGTTTGTGTGATCCCTTTGACTCTTAGACCTCTCAGTGTGATCAATTGTGAACTGAAATTGTTCAGTTGGACTAGTGAGATGGCATTGGTACATGCAATCTTGATGGGATTCTATTGAAATCCCCTGGCACATTTCTAACTCCACCATTTGGGGCAAGTCAGCTTGAGCATGTCCCAAATTGTACATCTCCTCCCTCTCTTATTCCCACTCTTATATTTAACAGGGATCACTTTTCAGTTAAATTGAAACACCTAAGAATAATTGTGTGTTAATTACAGAGTTCAACCAATAGTATTAACTAGAACAAAAACAGTACTAAAAGGGATAAAGTATTAAATTGTACATCAACAGTCAGGACAAGGGCTGATCAAATCACTGTTTTGCAGTAATGTAATGAGCTTTTTGCAATAACAAAACTACAACCAGATAAAGGAAGAAAAACCCCTGACACTTTGAAAAAGGGGCTACTCCCAATTATCTGGTAATGCAGTTGTACATGGTTATCTTGTCTATGGAGGGAAGATGTCCTAAGCTCTGCTCTCCATAACTCCAGTCATAAATCCATCTTCTAAATCTGACCCAGCTATCTCCTTTGTAAACGTGCCAGACCCACTGAGCTTTGGAAGTGTGGTCCTGAGTCACATAGGCAGCAATTTAGATACTGTGCTATAAGGATTAAGTTTTGATGCCAATGAACCCATAAATACTGTAAGACACCTAGGCTCAAGGTTAAGTTGTCAAAAGATATTTCCCCCTGAGCCCACTGGGGTTAATAAACTGCCCCTGATCCTCCACTGTTTCTGGCACAATTCAGAACAAAGAGAGTTCCCCTTGACTCCCCAACCAAGTTTCTGTAACACTAAAAGGACACTGTGTAAAATGCTCAGATACGTCTCCAGAGATCTTTACCCCTCTCTGTCAGGTCACTGTACATGTTCCCTGTGTCCCCACAACAAGTCTTGAGATAGATGTTTATAAAGAGCCTGGGAGAAAAACATGAAGCTGTTCTAAGGACACAGTAACTTTCCTTCACTTACCTAAGCCCTGAAAGAACAGGGAGTCCAACAGGCATGGACTTTAAAGGTGTTCAAGACATTGCCAGTCAGGACTGGCTTGACCTTCTGAAAGTTTGGTATGAGAGTTAGGCTATTTTCAGAGTTGCAGGCAGCAGTGTTACTAGGAGAACAGGCCATTTTATCAACGCCCTCAGCCTGAGAGGCAAAGGAGTGGAGACTAGGGGAGGTTATAAACTGAGACAGGGATAGGAGTGGTGATTCTCACTCACACTTGTAAGGAGAATCCTGGTGGACAACAAGGCCACCTTTTAATGACCACTCACAGAGGACTGTGCCCCAGGGGACAAATTGGGTTCACCTCCCAGTGCCTGCCAGGCTCAGTCCCCATGTTAGGGTTGTATAGAGAGAGGAGGTGACTTCTCTACACAACCCATTCTTTCTCCTTTATGACACCTCTCAAGTGCATCCTCAAGAGCTGCGGTCACTTTGGCCCCCAGATCCTCAGACAGAAGGTCCTGACTTTCTTCCACACTGAGGCCTGGCCCAAATGTCCTCTTAATGGTGGAGAAATCTGGCCTCCATAACAAAGTCTCAATTATAACACCATACTCCAACTAGATCTTTTCTGTAGGCACAAAGGCAAGTGGGGAGAAAATCCTTATGTCCAACTGTTCTTCTAGCTTAGAGGACACCCAGACTTGCTTTAGAATATATACTAATCCAACAGGGAGGAGTATGTACAGTAGAAAACACCACTTGTTGCTTCTAGAGCAATACCTCGGGAGCTGTAGACATGTGAACAGATCATATCCTGCGAGAGGCAATGTGGTTAAAAAGACTGACAGTTGGATGTGACACAGACACCAGTGGGGAGAGGAGGGATGCCCAGGGCTCCGAGTCCACACATCGGCGCTGGAAGCGAAGGTGAGCTCAGTAACCAGAGACATTGGCGGGGAAACGGCAGACAGAATTTTAGAGGGAAGCAGGCTTTGAAGCAGGAAAGTTCAACAGACTACAGGAGAGAAGCGAAAAAAAAAGAAAAGGTGGAGGCATACTGGTACAGACAAGTTCCTGTCTCCGCCAACCTTGCAAAGGCAAGCAAGAGACAAAGAGCTTGGATATACATAATAAAAGGGGAGAGTTAAGGCTACAATTCAGTAGCCTAGTGGGAGTCCGCAGGAGAAACCTAGCCTGCACAGACACTTTGGGTAGAAGCCAGAGATCTGAAGCTAAATACCATCCATTCTGCTCAGCCTTGCAGTATTACTTACCTCCTGAATAAAAAATAAAATAAAATAAATAAATGAATAAATAAATAAATAAATAAATAGAGATTTACCACGCATAACCTTTGCACACCTGTAACCCTGAAGAAGCAAGCAGAGCTCTCAGGCCACACCCATCTCAAGCCTCCAAGGCTCCTCCAACAGCAGGCATTCCACTTAACACAGACATAGTATATATAAAAAAAAAAAAAAAACACACAGTGAGGGAAAAAGAATTAACCATGCCAAGCAATAAACACAGAAATCGAGAGAACAAAATCAACGATGACACTATGATGCCTCCAAATAAACAAAACACCCCAAGCCAAGATTATGAAGATGATAAGATAGAAGAAATGCAAGATACAGATTTCAAAAACTTTATGATATGAACATTTAGAAGTATTCAAAAGCAAATCATTGAACTACAGAAATCCTTATTGGACAGGATTGAAAATATCTCTCGTGAAAATGAAATTTTAAGGAAGAATCAAAATGAAATGCAGAAACTTGTAGAACAGGAAAGTGTGATAGTGAAGAGAAATCAAAATGAAATGAAGAGCTCAATAGATCAAATGACAAACACATTAGAGAGCCTTAAAAACAGAATGGGTGAAGCAGAAGAGAGAATATCGGACTTAGAAGACAGAGAACAGGAAAATATACAGTCAAACCAAAGAAAAGAAGAGGAAAATAGAAATCTAAAAAATGTTGTTGGAAATCTACAGGATACTAATAAAAAAAACCAACATTCGGGTTCTAGGAGTTCCTGAAGGCATGGAGAGGGAGAAAGGATTAGAAGGCCTTTTTAGTGAGATACTAGCAGAGAACTTTTCGGGTTTGGAGAAGGACAGAGACATCCTAATACAGGAAGCTCATAGAACCCCCAGTAAACATGAACAAAAGAGATCCTCACCATGACACGTGGTAATTAAACTCACCACAGTGAAACATAAAGAAAAGATCCTAAAATGTGCAAGAGAGAAACGTCAGATTACTCTCAGAGGATCTCCAATCAGACTCACAGCAGACTTCTCATCAGAAACACTACAGGCTAGGAGGGAATGGCGAGACATAGCACAGGTGCTAAGAGAGAAAAATTGCCAGCCCAGAATATTATATCCTGCTAAGCTCTCATTTGTGAATGAAGGTGAAATAAAGACCTTTCATAGCAAACAGAAATTGAAAGACTTTGTGGCCACTCGTCCGGCCCTGCAAAAGATACTTAAAGATGTGCTACACTCAGAAACACAGAAACACGGCCATCAATATGAAAGAAGGTAAAGGAAGAAAAACCACCAGTAAAAGAGCATGGGAAGATCAAAGCATATACTAGAAAATATCTCCAGGAAAATGGCAGGGCAAAGTCACTATGTACTAATAGTCACATTAAACGTGAATGGACTTAACTCTTCAGTTAAAAGACACTGATTGGCTGACTGGCTTAAGGAACAAAACCCAACTATTTGTTGCCTGCAAGAAACACATCTCTCTAACAAAGATGCATGCAGAGTGAAAGTGAAAGGTTGGAAAAAGATATTCCATGCCAAAAGAAACCAAAAAAAAGCAGGTGTAGCCATATTAATATCAGACAAAATAAACTTTAATACAAAAACTGTTAAGAAAGACAAAGAGAGGCACTATATAATGATTAAGGCTTCAATTCAACAGGAAGATGTAACTATTATAAATGTATATGCACCTAATTACAGGGCACCGGTCTATTTAAAAGATATGTTAACGGACTTAAAGGGAGACTTAGATTCCAATACAATAGTACTGGGGGACTTCAATACTCCACTCTCAGAAATAGACAGATCATCCGGACAGAAGATCAACAGGGAAAAAGCAGATTTAATCGACACTATAGCCCAAATGGATCTAACAGATCTCTACAGAACTTTCTATCCTACATCTAAAGACTTTACATTCTTCTCAGCAGTGCATGGAACCTTCTATAGGATTGACCACATACTAGCTCATAAAGCAAGTCTCAGCAAATTTAAAAGAATTACAATCATACCATGCAGCTTCTCAGACCACAGTGGAATGAAGCTGGAAATTAGCAACTCAGGAAACCCCAGAAAGTATGCAAACACATGGAGACTGAACAACATGCTCCTGAATGAACAATGGGTCATTCAAGAAATCAAAAGAGAAATCAGAAACTTTCTGGAAGTAAATGAGGAAAACAACACAACATATCAAAACTTATGGGATATGGGAAAAGCAGTATTGAGAGGCATGTTTATAGCAATAGGGGCCTATAAAAGAAATTGGAAAGACACCAAATAAATGAGCTTTCAGCACATCTCAAGGAACTAGAAAAACTGCAGCAAACCATACCCAAATCTAGTAGGAGAAGAGAAATAATTAAAATCAGAGAAGAAATAAACAGGTTTGAATCCAAAAAAAAAAAAAAAACATTGGAAAAAAACAGCGAAATGAGGAGCTGGTTTTTTGAAAAAATAAACAAAATTGACACCCCATTGGCCCAACTAACTAAAAAAAGAAGAGAAAAGACCCAAATCAATAAAATCAGAGATGAAAAAGGAAATGTAACAACAGACACCACAGAAATAAAAAGGATCATCAGAAATGACAACAAGGACCTGTATGCCAGCAAACAGGGAAACCTATCAGAAATGGATAGATTCCTGGACACATGCAACCTAACTAAGTTGAACCAGGAAGACATAGAAAACCTAAACAGACCCATAACTGAGACAGAAATTAAATCAGTAATAAAGGCTCTCCCAACAAGGAAAACCCCAGGACCAGATGGATTCACTGCTGAATGCTAACAGACATTTAAAGAAGAACTAATTCTATCTCCTCAAACTATTCAGAACAATCTAAAAAGAGGGAATCCTCCCAAATTCTTTCTATGAAGCCAGCATCACCTTAATCCCTAAGCCAAGAAAGATGCAGCACTGAAAGAAAATTATAGACCAACATCACTGATGAATATAGACGCAAAAATCCTCAATAAAACTCTCACCAATAGAATACAACAACACATCAGGAAAATCATCCACCCAGACCAAGTGGGATTTATCCCTGGTATGCAGGGATGGTTCAACATTCACAAATCAATCAATGTGATTCACCACATTAACAGACTGCAAAAGAAAAACCATATGATTATCTCAATAGATGCAGAGAAAGCATTCTATAAAATTCAGCACCCTTTCATGATGAAAACTCTAAGCAAATTGGGTATAGAAGGAACATTCCTCAATATAATCAAAGCAATTTATGAAAAACCCATGGCCAGCATCCTATTGAATGGGGAAAAGTTGGAAGCATTTCCACTGAGATCTGGCACCAGGCAGGGATGCCCACTCTCACCACTGCTATTTAACATAGTTCTGGAAGTTTTAGCCAGAGCCATCAGACAAGAAAAAGAAATTAAAGAATACAAATTGAGAAGGAAGAAGTCAAACTATCCCTCTTTGCAGACGATATGATTCTTTACTTAGAGGATCCAAAGAACTCTACTAAGAGACTATTGGAAATCATAGAGGAGTTTGGCAAAGTGGCAGGATATAAAATCAATGCACAAAAATCAACAGCCTTTGTATACACAAGCAATGCCATGGCTGAGAAAGAACTGCTAAGATCAATCCCATTCACAACAGCTACAAAAACAATCAAATACCTTGGAATAAACTTAACCAAGGATGTTAAAGATCTCTACAATGAGAATTATGAAATCATAAAGAAAGAAATAGAAGAGGATACCAAAACATGGAAAAATCTGCCATGCTCATGGATTGGAAGAATCAACATCAACAAAATGTCCATTCTCCCAAAAGCAATTTATACATTCACCGCAATCCCAATCAAGATACCAAAGACATTCTTCTCAGATCTATAAAAAATGATGCTGAAATTCATATGGAGGCACAGGAGACCTCGAATAGCTAAAGCAATGTTGTACAACAAAAACAAAGCTGGAGGCATCACAATACCAGATTTCAGGACATACTACAGGGCAGTTGTAATCAAAACAGCATGTAATCAAAACAGAAACAGATGGATAGACTAATGGAACAGAATAGAAACACCAGAAATCAATTCAAACATCTACAGCCAACTCATATTTAATCAAGGATCCAAAACCAATCCCTGGAGCAAGGACAGTCTATTCAATAAATGGTGCTGGGAAAATTGGATTTCCACATGCATAATCATGAAGCAAGACCCCTACCTTTCACCTTACACAAAAATCCACTCAACATGGATTAAAGACCTAAATGTATGACCTGACACCATCACGTTATTAGAGAACATTGGAGAAACCCTTCAAAATATTGACACAGGCAAAGAATTTCTGGAAAAGACCCGGGAGGCACAGGCAGTCAAAGCCAAAATCAACTATTGGGATGGCATCAAATTGAGAAGTTTCTGTACTGCAAAAGAAACAGTCAGGAGAGTGAAGAGACAACCAACAGAATGGGAAAAATATTTGCAAACTATGCAACAGATAAAGGGTTGATAACCAGAATCTACAAAGAGATCAAGAAACTCCACAACAACAAAACAAACAACCCACTTAAGAGATGGGCCAAGGACCTCAATAGATATTTTTCAAAAGAGGAAATCCAAATGGCCAACAGGCACATGAAAAAGTGTTCAAGATCACTAGCAATCAGGGAAATGCAAATCAAAACCACAATGAGGTTTCACCTCACCCCGGTTAGAATGGCTCACATTCAGAAATCTACCAACAACAGATGCTGGCGAGGATGTGGGGAAAAAGGGACACTAACCCACTGTTGGTGGGAATGCAAACTGGTTAAGCCACTGTGGAAGTCAGTCTGGAGATTCCTCAGAAACCTGAAGATAACCCTACCGTTCGACCCAGCCATCCCACTCCTTCGAATTTACCCAAAGGAATTTAAATTGGCAAACAAAAAAGCGGTCTGCACCCTAATGTTTATTGCAGCAGAATTCACAATAGCCAAGACCTGGAACCGACCTATATGCCCATCAACGGTAGACTGGATAAAGAAATTATGGGATATGTACTCTTTAGAATACTATACCGCAGTAAGAAACAATGAAATACAGTCATTTGCAACAAAATGGAGGAATCTGGAACACATCATGCTGAGTGAAATAAGCCAGTCCCAAAGGGACAAATACCATATGTTCTCCCTGATCGGTGACAACTGACTGAACACCAAAAAGGAAACCTGTTGAAGTGAAATGGACACTATGGGAAACGGTGACTTGATCAGCATAGCCCTGACTGTTAATGAACAACTTAATACATTATCCCTCTTAGCAGTTTTTTTTGTCTGTTCTACTTAATATGACTGGTTTAATTCTGTAATTAATACACAGTTATTCTTAAGTGTTGAAAATCAACTGAAATGTGATCCCTGTTAAACATAAGAGTGGGAATAAGAGAGGGAAGAGATGTACAATTTGGGACATGCTCAAGCTGACTTGCCCCAAATGGTAGAGTTAGAAACATACCAGGGGACTCCAATTCAATCCCATCAAGGTGGCATATACCAATGCCATCTCACTAGTCCAAGTGATCAATTTCAGTTCACAGTTGATCATAATGAAAGGACCAGGAGTCAAAGGGTGCACATAAACAAGTCTAGTACCTGCTAATACTAACCGATAGAATAAATAAGGGGGAGAGTGATCCAACATGGGAAGCGAGATACTCAGCAGACTCATAGAATGGCAGATGTCCTAAATAGCACTCTGGCCTCAGAATCAGCCCTAAAGGCATTCGGATCTGGCTGAAAAGCCCATGAGAGTATTTCAGGCATGGAAAGCCAAGACACTCTGGCAAAAGATCTCTGTGAGTGAGATCCCAGTGGAAAGAACAGGTCTCCAAAAAGGAGGTTGTGGGGAGCAACTCGGACTAAACTAAGTTGCTGGAATTAAGACTTATTCTATGCATCTGCTCTCCCACAATATGGCGCTGAGAAGGGAGAAACAGCTTCTATACAGCTGCCTCCAGTTCAGCCAATAAACAGCAGGACCTGCTCCTGATTGGAGGAGAGCAGCGTACTCGGCATGTGGGTAGCAGAGTTGGGATTGGCGGAAGAGGACTATAAAGGAGGAGAGAGACAACATGCACCAGGAACATCTAAGGGGAACATCTATCTGAAGGAACACCTGTGCAGCCCCCGAGAGAGCCAGCCGGTGGTGTGCCACTCCCCCGCGTAAGTGGGGAATGTGGCAGGGGGAACCGCCCTTCCACGGAGGTGCAAGGGATGGTAGCCAACCCGGGAAGAACCAGCAGCAAACCCGGGGAGGGCCGAGCAGACAAAAGAACAGCACAGGGTCCTGTGTCGTTCCTCCACGAAGAGGGGGAGCGACAGAGGTACCTTTCTCTGAAGGGAGGAGAGAACCTCCACTTTGACTATGTCCTTGTCTAAACAAGATAAGAGTTGGAGAACTCAAAAGGGTTCCATAGTCTTGGAAACTCATGACTGGAGCTTAGGGAGATTACTGATGCCATAAACAGGAGTGTCAATTGGTAAAGTCAACAACAGGAGTCACTGTGCACTTACTCCTCGTGTAGGATCTCTGTCCTTAATGTGGTGTACATTGAGGCTTAATGCTATAACGAGTACTCAAACAGTATATTTCACTTTGTGTTTCTATGGGGGTGCAAACTGTTGAAATCTTTACTTAATGTATACTAAACTGATCTTCTGTAAAAAAAAAAAGAAGAAGAATTTATCAATTCCCAACTTGACTCTCACTGGGATTAAACATGACAATAGGTCTGATCTGATGTCATCATCATTTAAAAAATCATATTTTTTTCACTATATGTTTCTGTGTGGGAGCAAACTGTTGAAATCTTTACTTAATGTATAATAAACTGATCTTCTGTATATAAAGAGAATCAAAAATGAATCTTGATGTGATTGGAAGGGGAGAGGGAGTGGGAAAGGGGAGGGTTGTGGGTGGGAGGGACATTATGGGGGGGAAGCCATTGTAATCCATAAATCGTACTTTGGAAATTTATATTCATTAAATAAAAGTTAAAAAAAAATACTGACAGTTAAAACCTCCCTCACAGGTCATGTTTGGGAACAACTAAAATCTTGGTTACCCTCCACAGCATGAGTACTTTTCTCTGCTGGGCCCATTCTGTCTGCTATTTCTTACTCTAATGTTTGCCCCATGTATCTTTAATTGCCTTTTCAAATTTGAACAATCCGTGCATGGGAGAAAAAAATGTGTACTCTGTGGCTGTGGAGTAGAAGGCTCTGTAGATATCTGCTAGGTCTATTTGATCTATGGTGTTGATTAGCTCTGTTCTTTCCTTGCTGTTTTTATGTCTCATTGATTTGTCCATTGCTGAAAGTGAGGTATTGAAATCCCAAGTTACTATTGTATATGAGCCTATGTGTCCCTTTAAATCCCTTAGCAATTCTTTTAAATAGCCCGGTGCCCTGTAAATAGTGTATATACATTTTAATGGTCATATCTTCCTTTTGAATTGATCTTTTAATCATTATGTGGTGTTCTTCTTTGTCTCTTTTAATACTTTTGTGTTAAAGTCTATTTTGTCTGATATTAGGATGGCCATGCCAGCTCCTTTTTAGTTTCTGTTAGCATGGATTATCTTTATCCATTCTTTCACTTTTAGTCTGCATGCATCTTTGTTGGTAATGTGTGTTTCTTGTAGGCAGCAAATAGATGGGTTTCCTTTTTTTATCCATTCAGCCAGTCTGTGTCTTTTAACTTAGATTTGAGACCATTTACATTCATTGTGAAAATTGTTGAATGCCATCTTTGCCCTGCCATGTTTCATTAAAGTCTTGTTTATGTATTTTGGATTTTATTTGTGCTTTTGCTGAGTCCTTTTCTGTGTTCATCTTCTGTTGTAGTGATGTTTGCGTTTCTGTATTTCTGTGTGTAAAACATCTTTTAGCACTTTATGTAGGGCTAGGTATGCAGTTAAAAATTCTTTCAGTTCCTGCTTGTTGTGGAAGATCCTCATTTCTCCTTCATTCATAAATAAGAGTCTTGCAATATCCAGTATTCTAGGCTAACAGTTTTTTTTTTTTCAGTTAGGAATTGAAATACGTCTTGTAATTTTCTCCTTCTCTTTAGGGTTTCTGATAACGTGTATGCAGTGAGTCTGAGTTTCTTCTAAATGTGATTTATCATTTCTCTCATGCACATGTTAAGATCTGTTTTTCTTGTGTTTCACTGAGCTGAATTTTGCTATAATGTATTGTGGGGAAGTTCTTTTCTGTCCCTGTCTATTATGAGTTCTATGTAGTTCTTGTACATGATTGTGTCTTTTTCTAAATTGTGGAAATTCTCATATATTATTTCATTAAGAAAGCCTTCTAATTCCTTCTCTGTTTTCACATCTTCTGGAATTCCTAAGATCCATAAGTTTTTTCATTTGAATCTTATAATTTCCATATGTGTTTTTTAATTTTCTAATATCTTCTTGCTATATTTGGCCTGACTGTATTATTTTTGAAATGTTTAGCAAGTTCTGGGATGGAGTTAGCAAGAAGAGAACCGAATTTTTCCAGTTTGATCCATCTGTAACTGGCCAAAGAGTTGTGGAAAGCAACCAGGAAGAAGCAAATCAGAACAAGAAAAAATGTAAGCAATTGCTGATAGACAACAGAAAAATTTGATGAATAACCCAAAGCAGTTCAAAAAACCTACAATTTCAGCAAGCCAAAACGTGTGAACAGATAAAAATCCATTCCTCCTTTTGCAGAAATCTGTATTCCAAAAATGCATTAAAAACAGTGATATATATGAACAATATGCCAAACACAAAAACCAAAGAAGCTCTAGTAAGTTCTGGGATGGAGTCAGCAACTAGAGAACCGGATTTTTCCAGTTTGATACATCCAAATCCGGCCAAATGGCTATGAAATTCTGATTGAATTAACCAGAAAACTGCAGTACCACTCAGTTGGAGAAAATTGAATCCTTTTCTCTACGAAATGCTGTAATTTCATTTTCTCAAACAGAAAATCATTTAGTTCGGTGTTGCTGAAGATTTCTATGCATAAAACTGCAATTGGTCGTGTTTTTGCATATCTTAATGGAAACTCAGTCAGAACTCTTATATTTTTGGGGGTCAGAATAGAAGACGAAGGAAAGCAATCATGAAAAATGAAATCAGAACCAATAAAAATGTAAGAAATTTTTGATAAACAACAGAAAGTGTTGCTGAATCACCCAAAACAATTCAAAAAATCTATAATTCAGGCAAGGCAAAACCTGTGCCCGAATAAAAAGACCTTTATACATGTCCCAGAAATCCATATTCCAAAATTTCATGAAAAACCGTAATATATATTAACAATATGCTAAACACAAAAAGCAAAGAGGCTTCAGCAAGTTCAGGGATCGAGTTAGCTAGAAGAGAACTGGATTTGTCTTGTTTGATCCAGCAGTAACTGGCCAAATGGTTGTGGCATTCTGATTGATTTAACTAGACAAATGCAGTCCCACTATTTTGGGGAAAATTAAATCCTTGTCTCTACAAAAGGCTTGAATTTCATTTTCATAAAGAGAAAAATCATCTTGTTCGGTGTTGCTGAACATGTGTAAGCATACATCTGTAATTTGTTGTGTTTTTGTATATCTTAATTGAAACTCTGTTACAACTTCTGTATTGTTTGGAGGTCAGAGTAAAAGAAGAAGGAAAGGAATAAGGAAAAATGAAACCAGAACCACAAAAAATGTAAGAAATTTTTGATAAATAATGGAAGATGCTGCTGAATCACAAAAAACCATTCAAAACGTGGAATTCCAGCAAGCCAAAACGTGTGCTCAGATTAAAAGGACCATTTCTCCTTGTTCCAGCATCCGCATTCCAAAAATTCATAAAAAACAGAGATATATATGAACAATATGAAAACACAAAAAAAAAAAAAAAAAAACAAAGAGGATCTAGGAAGTTCTGGGATGGAGTTGGCAACAAGAAAACAGGAGTTTTCCACTATGATACATTTGACAATGGCAAAAAGAATGAGGGATACTGATGAATTAACCACAAAATTGCAGTCCCACTCGTTTTGGAGAAAATTAAATCCTCGTCTTAGAAAAAGCTTGAATTCAATTGTCACAAACAGAAAAAGCATCGTGTTCGGTGTTGCTGAAGATTTCTAAGCATGAAACTGCAATGTGTCATGTTTTTGTATATCTTAATGGAAACTCTGTCAGAACTCTTGTATTTTTGGGGGTCAGAATAAAACATGAAGGAAAAAGCCAATCAGAACAAGAAATGTGGAAGCAATTGCTCATAAACAATGGAAAATTTCGCTGAATCACCCAAAACAATTCAAAAAACCTAGAATTTGAGCAAGAAAAAACCTGAACACAGATTATAAAGAACAATCCTCCTTGTCCCAGAAATCCGTATTCCTAAAATTCATTAAAAACAGTGATATATATGAACAATACACCAAACACAAAAAGCAAAGAGGCTTATCAAGTTATGGGAAGGGGTTAGCAACAAAGAGAAGAGGATTTTTCCAGTGATCCAGCAGTAACCCGCCAAATGGCTGTGGAATTCTGATCGATTTAAACAGAAAATCGCAGTTACACTGGTTTTGCAGAAAATTACATCCTTTTCTCTACAAACAGCTTGAATTTCATTTTCATAAAACAGAAAAATGATCTTGTGTGGTGTTGCTGAATATTTCTAGGCATGAAAATGTAATTTGTTGTGTTTTTGTATATCTTAATGGAAACTGTCAGAACTCTTGTATTTTTGGGGGGGTCAGGATAAAAGATGAAGGAAAGGAATTTTCCAGTTTGATCCAGCAGTAACCGGCCAAATAGCTGTGGAATTCTGAATGACTGAATTATAAAATCACAGTCATAGTCATTTTGGAGAAAATTAAATCCTTGTCTCTACACAAGGCTTGAATTTCATTTTCGTAAAGAGAAAAATCTCGTTCGGTGTTGCTTAAGAGTTCCAAGCATAAAAATGCAATTTGTCGTGTTTTTGTATATCTTAATGGAAACTATGTCACAATTTCTATATTTTTTGTAGGTCAGTATAAAAGACGAAGGAAAGGAATAAGGAAAAATGAAACCACAATACACAAAAAATGTAAGCAATTTTTAATAAACAACGGAACATGTTGCTGAATCACCCAAAACAATTCACAGAATCTAGAATTCAGGCAAGCGGAAATCTGTGCCTGGATTAAAAGACCTTTCATTCATGTCCCAGAAATCCACATTCCAAAAATGCATTAAAAACAGTGATACATATGAACAATATGCCAAGCACAAAAAGCAAAGAGGCTTCAGCAATTTCAGGGATCGAGTTAGGAAGAAGAGATCTTCATTTTTCGAGTTTGATCCAGCATTAATTGGCCAAATGGCTGTGGAATTCTGATTGATTTAAATAGACAAATGCAGTCCAACTCATTTTGGAAAAAATTAAATCCTTGTCTCTCAGAAGACTTGAATTTCATTTTTACAAACAGAAAAATCATCTCGTTCGGTGTTGCTGAAGATTTCTAAGCATAAAACTGCAATGTGTCGTGTTTTTGTGTATCTTAATGGAAACTCTGTTACAACTTCTGTATTTTTTGGAGGTCAGAATAAAAGACGAAGGAAAGGAATAAGGAAAAAAGAAACCAGAACCAGAAAAAATGTAAGAAGTTTTTGATAAACAATGGAACATGTTGCTGAGTCACCCATAACAATTCAAAAAATCTAGAACTCAGGAAGGCAAAACCTGTACCCAGATAAAAAGTCTTCCATACGTGTCCCAGAAATCTGTTTTCCAAAAAAGCTTTAAAAAAGTGATATATATGAAAATATGCCAAATACAAAAAGCAAATTGGCTTCAGCAAGTTCAGGGATCGAGTTAACAACAAGAGAACCAGATTTTCCCAGTTTGATCCAACAGTAACCTGCCAAATTGCTGGGGAATTCAGATTGATTTAACTATAAAATCACAGTCACAATCGTTTTGGAGAAAATTAAATCCTTGTCTCTAGAAAAGGCTTGAATTTCATTTTCACAAACAGAAAAATCATCTTGATCGGTGTTGCAGCAGATTTCTAAGCATAAAACTGCAATGTGTCGTGTTTTTGTGTATCTTAATGGAAACTCTGTTACAACTTCTGTATTTTTTGGAGGTCAGAATAAAAGACGAAGGAAAGGAATAAGGAAAAAAGAAACTAGAACCAGAAAAAATGTAAGAAATTTTTGATAAAAAACGGAGCATGTTGCTGAATCACCCAAAATAATTCACAAAAACTAGAACTCAGGCAAGACTAAACCTGAACTCAGATAAATAGACCTTTTATACGTGTCCCAGAAATCCGTATTCAAAAATACATTAAAAACAGTGATATATATATATGAACAGTACGCCAAACACAAAAAGCAAAGAGGCTTCAGCAATTTCAGGGATTGAGTTAAGAAGTGATCTTGATTTTTCCAGTTTGATCCAGCAGTAACTGGGCAAATGGCTGAGGAATTATGATTGATTCAACTAGAAAATTGCAGTCACAATACTTTTGGAGAAAATTAAATCCTTGTGTCTCAGAAGGCTTGAATTTGATTTTTATAACGAGAAAAAATCATCTCATTTGGTGTTGCTGAAGATTTCTAAGCATAAAACTGCACTTTGTCATGGTTTGGTATAACTTAATGGAAACTCTGTCACAACTTCTGTGTTCTTTGGAGGTCAGAATAAAAGACGAAGGAAAGGAATAAGGAAAAATGAAACCAGAACCACAAAAAATGTAAGAAATTTTGATAAACAACGGAATATGTTGCTAAATCACACAAAACAATTCACAAAATCTAGAACTCTGGCAAGGCAAAACCTGTACCCAGATAAAAAGTCTTTCATATGTGTCCCAGAAATCCATATTCCAAAAATTCAGTGAAAACTGTGACATATATGAAGAATAAGGGATAAGGGAAACACAAAAAGCAAAGAGGCTTCAGCAAGATCAGGGATCGAGTTAGCAAGAAGAGAACTAGATTTTTCCAGTTTGATCCAGCAGTAACCGGCCAAATGGCTGTGGAATTCAGATTGATTTAACTAGAAAATCGCAGTCCCACTCGTTTTGGAGTAAGTTAAATCCTTGTCTCTACAAAAGGCTTGAATTTCATTTTCATAAGAAGAAAAATCATCTTGTTTGGTGTCACTGAAGAGTTCTAAGCATAAAACTGCAATGTGTCGTGTTTTTGTATATCTTATTGGAAACTCTGTGACAACTTCGGTATTCTCTGGAGGTCAGAATAAAAGACCAAGGAAAGGAATAAGGAAAAGTGAAACCAGAACCACAAAAAACTGTAAGAAATTTTTGATAAACAACGGAACATGTTGCTGAATCACCCAAAATAATTCAATAAATTTAGAACACAGGCAAGGCAAAACATGAACCCAGATAAAAAGAACTTTCATATATGTCTCAGCAATCCCTATTCCAAAAATGAATTAAAACAGTATATATATGAACAATACGCCAAACACGAATAGCAAAGAGGCTTCAGCAAGTTCAGGGATCGAGTTAGCTAGAAGAGAACCGGGATTTTTCAGTTTGATCCAGCAGTAATCGGCCAAATGGCTGTGGAATTCAGATTGATTTAACTAGAAAATCTCAGTTCCACTCGTTTGGGAGAAAATTAAATCCTTGTCTCTACAAAAGGCTTGAATTTCATTTTCATAAGAAGAAAAATCGTCTTGTTTGGTGTCACTGAATAGTTCTAAGCATAAAACTGAAATATGTCTTGTTTTTGTATATCTTAATGGAAACTCGGTCCCAACTTCTGTGTTTTTTGGAGGTCAGTATAAAAGACGAAGGAAAGGAATAAGGTAAAATGAAACCAGAACCACAAAAAAAATGTAAGAAATTTTCATAAAACAGGGAACATTTTGCTGAATCACCCAAAACAATTCAAAAAATCTAGAACTCAGCAAGGCTAAACCTGTACCCAGATAAAAAGTCTTTCATATGTGTCCCAGAAATCTGTATTCCAAAAATTCAGTGAAACAGTGACAGATATGAACAATAAGCCAAACACAAAAGCAAAGAGGCTTCAGCAAGTACAGGGATCGAGTTAGGAAAAAGAGATCTTGATTTTTCTAGTTTGATCCAGCAGTAATCGGCCAAATGGCTGAGGAATTATGATTGATTCAACTAGAAAATTGCAGTCACAATCGTTTTGGAGATAATTAAATCTTTGTCTCTAGAAAAGGCTTGAATTTCATTTTCACAAACAGAAAAATCATCTTGTTCGGTGTTGCTGAAGATTTCTAAGCATAAAACTGCAATGTGTCATGTTTTTGTATATCGTAATTGAAACTCTGTTACAACTTCTGTATTTTTTGGAGGTCAGAATAAAAGACGAAGGAAAGGAATAAGGAAAAAAGAAACCAGAACCAGAAAAAATGTAAGAAGTTTTTGATAAACAATGGAACATGTTGCTGAGTCACCCAAAACAATTTAAAAAATTGAGAAATCTGGCAAGCCAAGCCAAAACCTGTACCCGGATAAAAAGACCTTTCACACGTGTCCAAGAAATCCGTATTCCAAAAATGCATTAAAAACAGTGATATATATGAACAATAAGTTAAACACAAAAAGCAAAGAGGCTTCAGCAAGTTCAGGGATCGAGTTAGCAAGAGGAGAACCAGATTTTTCCAGTTTGATCTAGCAGTAACCGGCTAAATGGCTGCGGAATTCTGATTGATTGAACTAGAAAATTGCATTCCCACTTGTATTGGAGAAAATTAAAACATTGTCTCTACAGAAGGCTTGAAATTCATTTTCATAATGAGAAAAATCATATTGTTCGGTGTTGCTGAAGATTTCCATGCAGAGAACTGCACTGTGTCATGTTTTTCCATATCTTAATGGAAACTCTGTCACAACTTCTGTGTTCTTTGGAGATCAGGATAAAGGACGAAGGAAAGGAATAAGGAAAAATGAAACCAGAACGACAAAAAATGTTAGAAGTTTTTGATAAACAATGGAACATGTTGCTGAACCACCCAAAAGAATTCACAAAATCTAGAACTCAGGCAAGAAAAAACCTGAACCCAGATAAAAAGACCCTTCATAATTGTCCCAGCAATCTGTATGCAAAAATGCATTATAAACAGTGATATATATGAACAATATGCTAAACAGAAAAAGCAAATTGGCTTAAGCAAGTTCAGGGATAGAGTTAGCAAGAAGAAATCTTGATTTTTCCAGTTAGATCCAGCAGTAAACGACCAAATGGCTGTGGAATCATGATTGATTTAACTAGAAAATTGCAGTCACAATCACTTTGGAGAAAAAATTAATCATTGTCTCTACACAAGGCTTGAATTTGATTGTCACAAACAGAAAAACCATCTCGTCCGGTGTTGCTAAAGATTTTAAGCATTAAACTGCAATGTGTTGTGTTTTTGTATATCTTAATGGAAACTCTGTCACAACTTCTGTGTTCTTTAGAGGTTAGAATAAAAGACGAAGGACAGGAATAAGGAAAAATGAAACTAGAACCACAAAAAATGTAAGAAATATTTGATAAACAGTGGAACATGTTGCTGAATCACCCAAAAGAATTCAAAAAATCTAGAACTCAGGAAGGCAAAACCTGTACCCAGATAAAAAGACTTTCATAGGTGTCCCAGAAATCTGTATTCCAAAAATGCATTAAAAACAGTGATACATATGAACAATACGCCAAGCACAAAAAGCAAAGAGATTTCAGCAAGTTCAGAGATCAAGTTAGTAAGAAAAGAACTGGATTTTTCCAGTTTGATCCACTTGTAACTGGCCAAATGGCTGTGGAATTCTTATTGATTGAACTAGAAAATCCCAGTCCCACTTGTTTTGGAGAAAAGTAAATCCTTCTCTCTACACAAGGCTTGAATTTCAGTTTCATAATTAGAAAAATCATCTCATTCGGTGTTGCTGAAGAGTTCTAAGCATAAAACTCCAATGTGTAGTGTTTTTGTATATATTTAATGGAAACTCTGTCACAACTTCTGTGTTTTTTGGAGGTCAGGATAAAAGACGAAGGAAAGGAATAAGGAAAAATGAAACCAGAACCACAGAAAATGTAAGAAATTTTTGATAAACAATGGAACATCTTGCTGAATCACCCAAAACAATTCAGAGAATCTAGAACTCAGTCAGGGCAAAACCTGAACTCAGATAAAAAGACCTTTCATAAATGTCCCAGCTTCCCTATTCCAATAATGAGTTAAAAACAGTGATGTATATGAACAATACACCAAACACAAAAAATAAAGAGGCTTCAGCAAGTTAAGGGATTGAGTTAGCAAGAAGAGAACTGGATTTTTCCAGTTTGATCCAGCAGTAAGCGGCCAAATGGCCTCAGAATTCTGATTGATTTAACTTGAAAATCACAGTCACAATTGCTTTGGAGAAAATTAAATCCTTGTCTCTAGAAAATCTTGAATTTCATTTTCACAAACAGAAAAATCATCTCATTTGGTGTTGCTGAAGATATCTAAGATAAAACTGCAATGTGTCCTGTTTTGTATATCTTATTGGAAACTTTGTTACAACTTCTGTATTGTTTGGAGGTCAGAATAAAAGACGAAGGAACAGAATAAGGACAAATGAAACCAGAACCACAAAAAATGTAAGAAATTTTTGATATACAGCGGAACATGTTGGTGAATCCCCAAAACATTTCAAAAAATCTAGAACTCTGGCAAGGCAAAACCTGAACCCAGATAAAAAGACCTTTGATATGTGTCCCAGCAATCTGTATTCCAAAAATGCATTAAAAACAGTGATATATATGAACAATACATGAAACACAAAACCAAAGAGGTTTCAGCAAGTTCAGGGATCGAGTAGCAAGAAGAGATCTTGATTTTTCCAGTTGAATCCAGCAGTAACCGGCCAAATGGCTACAGAATTTGATTGATTAAACTAGAAAATCACAGTTACACTCGTATGCGAGAAAATTAAATCCTTGTCTCTACACAAGGCTTGAATTTCATTGTTATAAAGAGAAAAACTGTCTTGTTCAGTGTTGCTATATATTTCTAAGCATAAAACTGCAATGGGTTGTGTTTTTGTATATCTTAATGGAAACTGTCACAATTTCTGTATTGTTTGGAACTCAGTATAAAGGACACAGGAAAAAATAGGGAAAATGAAACCAGAACCACAAAACATGCAAGAAACATGTTGCTGAATCACCCAAAAGATCACAAAATCTAGAATGCAGGCAAGGTAAAACCTAAACCCAGATAAAAAGTTCTTTCATATGTGTCCCAGCAATCCGTATTCAAAAAATGCATTACAAACAGTGATATATATGAAAATGCTCCAAACACAAAAAGCTAAGAGGCTTCAGCAAGTTCAGGTATTGAGTTAGCAAAAAGAGAACCAGATATTTCCAGTTTGATCCAGCAGTGACCGGCCAAATGGCTGTGGAAATCTGACTGATTGAACTAGAAAATCGCAGTCCCACTCGTTTTGGATAAAATTAAATCCTTGTCTCTACAAAAGGCTTGAATTTCATTTTTATAAAGAGAGAAATCATCTTGTTCGGTTTTTCTGAGAATCTAAGCTCCAGCTGAGTGGGATATTTTCTCTTTCCTCTTACACTTATTTTTTTTTTAAACTTTTATTTAATGCATATAAATTTCCAAAGTACGACTTATGGATTACAATGGCTTTCCCCCCATACCGTCCCTCCCACCCACAACCCTCCCCTTTCCCACTCTCTCTCCCCTTCCATTCACATCAAGATTCATTTTCGATTATCTTAATATACAGAAGATCAGCTTAGTATACATTAAGTATGGATTTCAACAGTTTGCTCCCACACAGAAACATAAAGTGAAAAATAATAGATGATTTTTTAAAATGATGATGAAATCAGAGCAGACCTATTGTCATGTTTAATCCCAGTGAGAGTCAAGTTGGGAATTGATAATTTCTTTTTTTTTTTTTTTTTAACAGAGGATCAGTTTAGTATGCATTAAGTAAGGATTTCAACAGTTTGCACCCCCATAGAAACACAAAGTGAAATATATTGTTTGAGTACTCGTTATAGCATTAAATCTCAATGTACAGCACATTAAGGATAGAGATCCTACATGAGGAGTAAGTGCACAGTGACTCCTGTTGTTGACTTTACCAATTGACACTCCTGTCTATGGCATCAGTAATCTCCCTATGCTCCAGTCATGAGTTTCCAAGGCTATGGAAGCCCTCTGAGTTCTCCGATTCTTATCTTGTTTAGACAAGCTCATAGTCAAAGTGGAGGTTCTCTCCTCCCTTCAGAGAAAGGTACCTCCTTCTTTGATGGCCTGTTCTTTCCACTGGGATCTCACTCGCAGAGATCTTTTGCCAGAGTGTCTTGGCTTTCCATGCCTGAAATACTCTCATGAGCTTTTCAGCCAGCTCCGAATGCCTTTAGGGCTGATTCTGAGGCCAGAGTGCTATTTAGGACATCTGCCATTCTATGAGTCTGCTGAGATTCTCACTTCCCATGTTGGATCACTCTCCCCTTTATTTACTCCATCAGTTAGCGTTAGCAGGTACTAGACTTGTCTATGTGCTCCCTTTGACTCCCAGTCCCTTCACCATGACCAACTGTGAACTGAAACTGATCACCTGGAACAGTGAGATGGCATTGGTACATGCCACCTCGATGGGATTGAATTGGAATCCCCTGGTATGCTTCCAACTCCACCACTTGGGGCAAGTCAGCCTGAGCATGTCCCAAATTATACATCTCTTCCCTCTCCCATTCCCACCACCATGTTCAACAGGGATCACATTTCAGTTAATTTTCAACACTTAAGAATAACTGTGCATCAATTACAGAATTAAACCAGTCATATTAAGTAGAACAGATAAAAAAAACTACTAAGAGGGATAATGTATTTAGTTGTTCATTAACAGTCAGGGCTATGCTGATCAAGCCACCATTTCCCATAGTGTCCACCTCACTCCAACAGGTTTCCCTCTTGGTGTTCAGTCAGTCGTCACCGATCAGGGAGAACATATGGTATTTGTCCCTTTGGGACTGGCTTGTTACACTTATTAAGAAATAAACATGACTAGAAAATTTTTGAAATAAAAAGGGGGCTGGTGCTGTGGTGCAGCAGTTTAAAGCCCTGGCCTTCAGTGCTGGAATCTCATATGGGCACCTGTTCAAGTCCTGGCTTCTCCTCTTCTGATCCAGCTCTCTGCCATGATCTGGTAAAGCAGTGGGAGATAGCCCAAGTGCTGGGCCCCTACACCTGTGTGGGAGGCCCAGAAGAAGCCCCTGGCTCCTGGCATCGGATGGTGCAGCTTCAGCAATTGCAGCAATTTGGGGAGTGAACCATGGATGGAAGATCTCTCTCTCTTTCTCCCTTTCCACAATCCACAGTGTACACAGTTGCAAGTCATTCTTATGAAAGCATAACTTATTACATTTTAAAGAATCATATAAAAGTATTTAAGAAAATTCTATTGAGATTGTTTTCTACGAAATGTGAGAGAACATAGATATGACTAGGAAATTGATGTTTGTTAAAGAATATAGTTCCTGTCACTTGTCACAGAAGGTGTCACTTGTCACAGCTCCTGTGACTTGTCACTTGCCATGGGATGTTGAATAAAGGCTTGCTCATGTGGAATACTGAATGGGGAAGACTGTGAGGAAATGGATTAATTGTGTGGAGGGGTAGGTGCAGGGGGATGAGCTCTTACCTTTCTCTGGATGTACCTATTCATTTAGCATCAAGAAACCCATGTTCACAGCAGAACACTGCATATCTAAGAGTGATATTAGATGCAGTAATGAAGACAATGGCTGGGGTGCACACAGAGCCATCAGTGATTGACATCAGCTCTTCACTTCTTTTTAGAGCAACATGTGGATTGATGCAACTGGCTATTTTGTTTATCTGAACACCAACTCTTTCTAAAGATGCCAAATCCACTCGAGCAGTTTACTGACATAACCATCCTTGGTCCCTTGTACACACAGGTTTACAGGACTGCTATGTAAGCCTGGAATGGACCACCTAGAGGCTAGGAGGAGGGACACAACATGTTTTTCCCAGCCAGTGCAGTGGCTCAATAGGCTAATCCTCTGCCTCGCGGTGCCAGCACACCAGGTTCTAGTCCCGGTCGGGGCACCGGATTCTGTCCCAGTTGCTCCTCTTCCAGTCCAGCTCTCTGCTGTGGCCTGGGAGTGCAGTGGAGGATGGCCCAGGTCCTTGGGCCCTACACCTGCATGGGAGACCAGGAGAAACACCTGCTCCTGGCTTTGGATCAGCGCAGTGTGCCGGCCACAGCGCGTTGGCCGCAGCAGCCATTTAGGGGTGAGCCAACGGAAAAGGAAGACCTTTCTCTCTGTCTCTCTCTCACTGTCCACTCTGCCTGTCCCCAAAACAATGTTTTTCCAAAGTGATTTTTCCAACAGAATGGAGAGTGACAGGTGCAGAGCCTCCAGGCATGGTGCTTCTCTGAGTTCTTGGAATGGACATGGATAAAGCAGTAAGAAGACTCAGAGTTCTTACATGCTCTGACCACAGTGACTCAACAGCAAGGACTCAGTACTGTGACTGACCTCGAAATGTCTCCCTTTGGCTTCTAGCTGTGTTCTTGTCTAGATCACCAGAATATCATGCACATTCTTTAGGCTGAGTACACCGTAATCCTGGGAAGTGGCTGTGCCCTACATAGAGACAAGTTCTGCTTGCAAAGGGCTGACCCTGAAAGCAGCATCTGCTACATGTTCTCCCCATTTCAGCTGAGACTCAGGGCTCTGACTCTATTCCATGGATATCTTGGTATGTCACCATCTCTGATTTTTCTCTGCCTACTCCTGCATCCCTTCCACACTTCACTGGACATGTCAGTCAGCAGCTGCCAAGCATATATGAAGATATATGTCTACAGAAATGAGGACTTGGAGCTGGATAGGTTCTTTCTGCTTTACTACATGGAACCAGAACATGAGGTGATCCAACTATCTTTTATAGTCAAGCCACGGCATATGGTGTCAGCATCTCAGTAATTTCAAGGTTGTGACTGAGGTTGAGTACATGAGTATGCCTGTGTGTGTTCTATCCTTATTGGCAATTTGGAGAAGTATACAGAGAAATGTCAAAAATGCAGACCAATGAAAGTTCAGTTCACTTCAATTCTTTTCCCTTCCACAGCTGTCATTTCCCTTTTCTGTTTGCTACCTTGTCCCTCAGAACAGCAGAGAGGTGTCAGCATTTTTAAGTCCACTAATTTGGCCAAGTCCCTCTGATCCAGTCATCGGGGTATTGGAATGGGTGAGACTGCCAGTGTCCACGGAGATAGCTCACAGTTGTCCTGAGACACTGATAACCTGGCATAAGGTCATGTTTAGAAATCAATATGCTCACTCTGGGTATCATGCCCAATAAGGGCATTGTTGAGATGTACCTGAACTAGAAGCCATGAGAGCTTGAGATCCACCACTCTAAATGACTCTGTCCCACCCTCGATCAATAACTCAGTTTTACCAGAGAGGAAGCATTTGTGTTCCTGAACATGAAAAGAAAAAGAAAAAGAAGTCCTGTTTCCTAAGGAGTCAATGTTGGTTCTCTTGGAAGCTGATGGTTCACTTTTCCAAGAATGATACAGAAACTGCATTAATTCTGAACTTTACATACCTGTGTTGTGCATGCTTCTAGTAACTGGGCTGCTACTTTGCTGCTTCATGAGGGGGTTTAACACCTTGTTAATTAAAAGCAGTGGAATGTGCTTCTCAGACATTCAAGAGATCCAGAACAGGGAGAGGAACACGCAAGTTGTGTAATTGGCATCACTCGGTCCTTGTCAGTTCCTTTTGGAATTTAACACTTGTCCCCACAGCAGGTCACATTGCATAGGAAGGAGCTCATGGTGGGTCTCTTCATTTTGAGGGCAGAATTGCAGCTTTGAGGTTTGCCTAATCTGTGCCTTCACATAACCTATCCCTCCTCACTGTTTCTTTTTGCTGTCCTAATCTCTTTTAATGTCTCCATTTCTAGCCAAAATGTGAATTGAAACATTTTTGTGGGAGATCTTTCATGTGTGTGAATTCCTTGGATAGGTGACAGCTATTGACTGTTTGCATTGTGTGACAGACGTGGAGGTAGAAGGTGATCTGAAGATGAAGACATCCCTGACTTCAGAGTGAGAGCCTTTAGCCTAGGAACCAAACCTGGAGGAGCACTTTGCCTCCTGGCCTTCAGCTAGGGAAGTCCTCTCTCACCCTCATTCTGTGCATAAGTGGGCCAGCCATCATGTGCTTGTCACATGCTAGAATTTTCTATGCCTAGACATGGGTAATCTCACATGGCACCAGCAACCAGTTCTGTCTTGGGATCTCATTAAGAATATTTCAGAATTATTTAAAGATTTTACACAAAATAAAATTTCATGTAATAATTAGTCAACAAAAGAATCATGGAAAAAACATTGATTTAATGGACAAAGTTTGTTAGTTTATCAAAATTTATTAAAAAGGAAAAATTTTTATGTTCATATATGGCAGAAATTTGAGAAGTCAGAAGAGTTGAGAATAATTCCAATGGAAGAAGAGAAAAATAATTTACAATGAAAAAACAACATTAATTCTCATAGAAAAAATGACATATGAGAGTTATTTTTAAATTCCAAGAACAAATGTAGCTGGCTAGGATACATATAAAAAGCAGAACATATTCAGGTGTAAATGTGAAATGAAGAGAGGAGAATTCATTACAAAGACTGAAAATAAAGACACTTGAAAGACTAGCTTGAATTCTACCACAATAAGTCATAAGTCCTGAAGTAAATGCTCTTCTTTCAAAGAAAATATAGTTGAACAAAGTTGCTTTCATAAGGGTTGATGTATTAGAGTAGAAAATTATACAAAGGGCCCAAAAAGTTCTTCAGGTGAATATGGATAAAGAAGATAATGCTTCCTAAACCTGTAAAAACTGGCGGGTCAGACGGTTAATTAAAGTATCAAAACCTTATGGGAAACAGAAATGCCTGCATGTTTGTTTCTACCTCTGAGCAGAAACTGGATTGTGCACTGGATACACCAAGTCCTTTTCAGAAAAGTCCATGAAGCTCAGTGTGTGCACAACTTTCTCACACCACTAGAGGGCAACATCTTGCTGTCTGGTCCATTCATGGAGATGCACCTCCACAATTTGTAGGACCTTCAAATATCTGTCCCCGTGACAGGGGTATCCTCTAGGTGAATGCTACCTCACCCCACCCACAAAGCCCTGAACATCACTCACAGTGGTTTGGAAACATTTTGCTTAATAGGAGTCAAAGAGGTATCTCAAGATCTTTCATGGGCCTGAGAATGTTACCCATCCTGGCTCCATGTGGCAGGGCTGACACATTACTAAGTGGCAGCCTGAGTCAGACTGAGGAGTTACTCTGAATTCCATGGTCTCTCCCTTCTACCCCTCTCTTTAGGTGGCTGTGAAAGAACTGCCAATACATGCTGGCCTTCCTCTTTGCCATCCAGGAGATCAATAAGGACTCCCACCTACTCCCCAACCTGTCTTTGGGTTTCCATCTCTACAATTCCTTTGCCAGTGACCAGTCTGCCCTGTGGAGCACTCTGTACTAGCTGACTGTAGAGCATCATTTCATCCTTACCTACACCCACCAGACACAGAACAAGTCAGTTGCCATCAATGCAGGAACAACATCTGCATTTTCCATTGAGATCAGAACCCTTTTGCAGCTCTACAAGATCCCCCAGGTGAATAGGTTATGAATTCTGGAAAGAAATGCTGGATCCTTTCCCACTTCTGGTGCTAACAGAATGTGGACACTGACCTCACAGTCCCACAGTGATACAGAACAGATCCCAGGGATTTTCCCATGTTGTGAGACTATTAATGGGGGGAGGAGAAGAAAGAAAGGGAAGGAGCTGTGGAGGCTTAGAACTTCCTCCTAGAGTTCTGTGTGGGGCTTTGTATCCAGATGTCACCTACTGGGAATAGTGACTGCTGACTACTCACAGCCCTGTGCCTTACTGGAAATGTCCACAGCACAGAAAATTTTCCCTTTCTACTCTCTTAGGTAGTATCCAGAGGCCAATGACTGTCAGTTCTGAGCATCTGGGTTCCATATGAGGCAAAACTCAGGGCCAGCCCAGTTCTGAAAGACTCTAAGGAGGAACAAGGTTCATTTGCAGTTGCATTGTGGTTCACCTGTGCTCCATGCCTTACTCTCAACCATCTTAGTGGATCTCATCACAGCTCTCCCAGTGAATGTTCATGCTTACAACTCTGTGTATCAGAAATTAAAAATTAAAATGTAGCATTTATTTGTATGGGAGAAGAAGGAGAAGGATGGAGAGAGGGAAAGAGAGGGGGAGGGAGAGAGGGAAAGAGAGGGGGAGGGAGAGAGAATCTCCTCAAATTTGAATCAGCCCCAAAGATGGGAGCCAGGAATTCAATTCAGATCCACATGAGTGGCAGGAACCTAATTACTGGAGTCATCACCTGCTGCCTCCCAGGTGTGCATTAGCAGGAAGGTAGAAACAGGAACCAGAACCCAGGATCAGAACCAGAAAGCTCCCTGTGGGACATTAGCATATGATCTAGTATCCTAAATGCTGGATCTCCATCTCAAGAATTATTAACAAGGGGTGTCCTTCACACAAGTATCAATGATGTCATTACTGCCAAGTACAGACATTAGCTGAGATGAATTTTGTGTTTGAAAATTTATTTTGAAGAAAATCAGAGATCATAAAGGATTGTATTCTTTAAAACAACCTAAGTTATGCCCTGGTAATAAATGAGGTCCAAATTGTCAAGATATCCATGCAGTAAAGATTGATTTCTCTCTCAAAGATTAAATGGGGATTTACTGGAGGTTGAGACTCCACTCAAGAAGTCACACAGGGCAAGACTGAGGGAAGCTTGTCTTGGCGTTACTCCATACAAAGTTCATGTCTTCTTCTCCTCCCACTGCAGGAAATGAGGAACCCATGGGGATGGTACATATTTTCTTTCATGCATTGGTATGGGAGTGACCTTTTGTTCCCGAGGGCAATGGGGTAGGAAACCTTGCTATCTGTGCAAAATGAGAGAACTAGGTAATCTCTATAGCAGTCTTTTTGTTTAGCCTATGCTTCTTCACTCACCAGCCCTCTCATGTAGTGTTGTCCCACCTCTTCCCCAGGAGAGACGACTGGAGATTCCACAAAACTCATAATCATGACACTTTTGTTTTCCTTTCCAGATCACCTATGGCACTTCTGAGTCCATGCTAAGTGACAAGTATCGATTTCCCTCACTCTATCAGATGGCCACCAGTGACAGATCTCTTCCCCATGGAGTGATTTTCTTGTTGGTGCACTATGGCTGGACTTGGGTTGCACTCTTTGTAGCTGGTGATATGAAAGGGGAGCAGTTCCCTTGGGATCTCAAAGCAGAGATTATTAAGAAAGGTCTCTGTGTGGCCTTTATACAAAAGTTTCCTGCCATTAAGAGAACGTATGCATCCACTGATAACACATTCTTGACTAGGATCACCCTTTCATCTGCAAAGGTGCACATACTCTATGGTGATGTCAAGAGTTTCATGACTGTGGACACTGTGGGAGATTTCTGTCTAACCCTGGGGAAGCTGTGAATTATGGCAGCAAAGACAGACATATTTGTGTATGAGATGAACCACATGCTGCACTCTTTCTGTGAAGGCTTCTCATTTTCACACTGCAAAATGGAAATCCCTGGCCTCAAACACTTTCTCAAGACAGTGACCCCCTCCCATTACCCAGAAGACTTTTACTTCAGTGAACTGTGGATTCACACTTTTGGCTCTTTACCTGTTGGGTCGTTATGTGGAAAAATTGGCGTCTGGCCTTCCAATACTTCATTAGAGTTTCTGCCAGGAAATACTGTTATCATGACCATATCTTTTACCAACTACCTCGTCTACAATGTTGTGCATGCAGTGACCTGTGCTCTCCATGAATTGCTTCTGGAAAAAATGAAAAAGACTTCTTTACAAGCTGCCAACCAGACCCCACTCCTTCCTTGGCAGGCAAGCCTCCTCCAAAATCAAGGCTTTGAACACCTGATGTCAGTGCTTTATTATGGTCAACATATTATGCTGCTTTCATTACTTGGTCAGTAACATCTGTCAGAATGGAAGATAAGCTCTTTGACGTGGGGTATTGGAAAACATGTAATTGCCATCTGGGTGTGGATAATTCTACTGTTGAAAATTTCAAATTTGCTCCCTTAAATTACATATTATTTTGGAAAAAAATACATCATAATGTAGGATTAAAACTACACATTAAATTAAAGTTAAAAAAGTGAAAAATCAAAAAAAAGCTACAATATATTCTAACACAACTCGTGAAAAAACATGGGAAGATAAAAATTGACAACTATGTCTGTTTTTGGAATTTGCCCAAAGTCAGAATACATGGACATAATGCTGACACTGCTATTTAATCTAGAATGGTGTATATGTAAATGTTGTAGAGCAAGCCTCCATGAGACAGTTTTGGTGAAAATAGAAATGGGTTCTGTTATATCTCAAAATGACTCTGAGAAATGAGCTGGTGTTAACATAACTACTCTTTCTTTAACTTCAATTTAATAAATATAAATTTCCAAAGTACAGTTAATGGATTACAATGGCTTTTTCTCCCAGATAACTACCCTCCCACCCACAACCCTCCCATCTCCCACTCCCTCTCCAATTCCATTCACATCAAGATTCATTTTCAATTCTCTTTATATACTGAAGATCAATTTAGTATATGTTAAGTAAAGATTTCAGCAGTTTGCACCCACACAGAAACACAAAGTGTGAAATACTATTTGAGTACTTTAAAGCATTAACTCACATTGTACAACACATTAAGGACAGAGATCCTACATGAGGAGTTGGTGTACAGTGACTCCTGTTGTTGACTTAGCAAATTGACACTCTTGTTTATGGTGTCAGTAATCACCCTAGGCTTTTGTCATGAGTTGCCAAGGACATGGAATCATTTTGAGTTTGACGACTCCAATCTTATTTAAATGAGGTCATAGTCAAAGTGGAAGTTATCACCTCCCTTCAGAGAAAAGTACCCGCTTCTTTGATGGCCTTTTTTTTTACTGGGATATCACTCACAGAGATCTTTCATTTAGGTCTTTTTTTTTTGCCACAGTGTCTTGGCTTTCCATGCCTCTAATATTCTCATGGACTTTTCAGCAAGATCCGATTGCCTTAAGGGCTAATTCTGAGGCCAGACTGCTGTTTAGGACATCCGCCATTCTATGAGTCTGCTACGTATCCTGCTTTCCATGTTGGATCATTCTCGCCTTTTTAATTCTATCAGTATTAGCAGACACTAGTCTTGTTTATGTGATCCCTTTGACTCTTAGACATATCAGTATAATCAATTGTGAATTGAAACTGATCACTTTGACTAGTGAGATGTACATGCCACCTTGATGGGATTGAATTGGAATCCCCTGGCACGTTTCTAACTCTACCGTTTGGGGCAAGTCAGCTTGAGCATGTCCCAAATTGTACATCTCCTCCCTCTCTTATTCCCACTCTTATATAATTGTGTGTTAATTACAGAGTCAACAAATAGTATTAAGTAGAACAAAAAATACTAAAAGGGATAAAGTATTAAGTTGTTCATCAACAGTCAGTGCAAGGGCTGATCAAGTCACTGTTTCTCATAGTGTCCAATTCACTTCAACAGGTTTCCTTTTTGGTGCTCAGTCAGTTGTCACCAATAAGGGAGAACATGATATTTGTCCCTTTTGGACTGGCTTATTTCACTCAGCATGATGTGTTCCAGATTCCTCCATCTTGTTGCAAATGACTGGATTTCATTGTTTTTTACTATAGAGTATATGTCCCATAATTACTTTATCCAGTCTACTGTTGATGGGCATTTAGGTTGATTCCAGGACTTAGCTATTGTGAATTGAGCTGCAATAAACATTAATGTGCAGACAGCTTTTTTGTTTGCCAATTTCATTTCCTTTGGGTAAATTCCAAGGAGTGGTATGGCTGGGTTGAATGGTAGGGTTATATTCAGGTTTCTGAGGAATCTCCAGACTGACTTCCATAGTGGCTCTACCAGTTTGCATTCCCACCAACAGTGGGTTAGTGTCCCTTTTTCCCCACATCCTTGCTAGCATCTGTTGTTGGTAGATTTCTGAATGTGAGCCATTCTAACCGGGGTGAGGTTAAACCTCATTGTGGTTTTGATTTGCATTTCCCTGATTGCTAGTGATCCTGAACATTTTTCATGTCTGTTGGCCATTTGGATTTCCTTTTTGGCCCATCTCTTAAGTGGGTTGCTTTTTCGTTGTTGTGGAGTTTCTTGATCTCTCTGTAGATTCTGGTTATTAAACCTTTATCTATTGCATAGTTTGCAAATATTTTTCCCATTCTGTCGGTTGCCTCTTCACTTTCCTGACTGTTTCTTTTGCAGTACAGAAACTTCTCAATTTGATGCAATCCCAAATGTTAATTTTGGCTTTGACTGCCTGTGCTTCTGGGGTATTTTCCAAGAAGTCTTTGCTGGTGCCTAAATCTTGCAAGGTTTCTCCAATGTTTTCTAGTAATTTGATGGTGTCGGGTCTAAGGAAACAAGGAATGGAGTTGGGCACTTAGGCATATCAAAAATTTATGAGTCATAAAAATAGCCTCCACTTAATACACTAAAACAAAGTAAATCTTTGAGAAAAACTTTTACTACTAGCCCCATAAAACAAATCTTTGAGGACAGAGGTCCTGCATAGAAGGTTACTGCACAGTGACTACTGCTGGTAATTTAACAATTAACACTCTTATGTATGACATCAATGATCACCTGAGGCTCTTGACATGAGCTGCCTAGGCTATGGAAGCCTTTGAATCCACAAACTTGTTCAGTAGTTAGACAAGGCCATCTGCAAATTGGGAGTTCTCTCCTCCCTTCAGAAAAAAGTACTTTCTTGTTTGATGACCACTTCTTTCCACTGGGATCTCACCAACTGAGATCCTCTACTTAGGACATTTTTCCCACAGTGTCTTGGCATTCCATGCCTGAAATGCTCTCATGGGCTTTTCAGTGAGACCAGCATGCCTTAAGTACTGATTCTGGGGTCAGAGTGCCTCTTAAAGCAATTGTCATTCTATGAGTCTACTGTATGGACTACTTTCCATGTTGAAGCATTCATACCTTTTTAATTCTATTATTATCACCAAACACTATCTGATTTACATGATAAGTTTAACACTTAATCTTGTCTATATGATCACTTTAACACTTAATCCTATTCCTATGATCACTTTAACATGTAAAACATTATTACCACCAAGCTTAAAGGGGATTTGGTGTCCCATGACAAATTTTTAAACTGTACCCTTAGAAGTAAGTGTGTAGGGATGTACGCAGAACTACACAGCTTTACAGTTAAAAATTTCATACATTTCATAATTACAACTTTAGGAACACAGTGGTTCTTTCCACATTGCCTGCCCTCCCACCCACACTCTCATCCATCTTCCTCCTCCCTCTCTTATTCCAATGGTTATTTTTCTTAAGATCTGTTTTGAATGAACTTTATACACATGATTAACTGTATGTTAAGTGCTCAATCGGACTTGCCCCAAATGGTGGAGTTAGAATCATGCCAGGGGATCCCAATACAATCCTATCAAGGTGGCATGTACCAATGCCATCTCACTAGTCCAAGTGATCAATTTCAGTTCACAATTGATCACACTGATAGGTCTAACAGTCAAAGGGATCACACAAACAAGACTAGTATCTGCTAATACTAGCTGATAGAATCAAAAAGTGAGAGAAGGATCCAACATGGGAAGTGAGATACACAGCAGACTCATAGAATGGCAGATGTCCTAAACAGCACTCTGGCCTCAGAATCAGCCCTTAAGGCATTCGGATACGGCTGAAGAACACATGAGAGTATTTTAGGCATGGAAAGCCAAGACACCCTGGAAAAAAAAAAGAATACCTAAATGGAAGATCTCTGTGAGTGAGATCCCAGTGGAAAGAATGGGGCCATCAAAGAAGGAGGTACCTTTCACTGAAGGGAGGAGAGAACTTCCACTTTGACTATGACCCTGTCAGAATAAGATCGAAGTCGGTGAACTCAAAAGGCTTCCATAGTCTTGGCAACTCATGACTAGAGCCCAGGGAGATTACTGACACCATAAACAAGAGTATCAAATTGTTAAGTCAACAACAGGAGTCACTGTGTACTTACTTCTCATGTGGGATCTGTCCTTAGTGTGTTGTCCAATATGAAGTAATGCTATAACTAGTACTGAAACAGTATTTTCCACTTTGTGTTTCTGTGTGGGTGCAAACTGATGAAATCTTTATTTACTATATACTAAATCGATCTTCTGTATATAAAGAGAATTGAAAATGAATCTTGATGTGAATGGAATGGGAGAGGGAGCGGGAGATGGGAGAGGTATGAGTGGAGGGAAATTATTGGGGGGGGGGAAGCCATTGTAATCCATTAACTGTACTTTGGAAATTTATATTTACTAAATAAAAAACACACACACCCAAAAAATCTGTATGTTAAGTAATGAGTTCAATAGATTGTATGAAAGAAAAAAAATAGCTGTTCTTCAACAATCAAGACAAGGGCAGCAAAATAAGTTGCTTCTCAAAGTGTCAGTTTCACTTCCAAAGATTGCCTTTAAGGTGCTCTATTAGTTATCACAGATCAGGGAGAACATATGGTATTTGTCCCTTTGGGACTGGCTTATTTTGCTAAGTATGATTTTTTCCAGTTTCATCCATTTTGTTGCAAATGCCTAGATTTCATTTTTCAACCACTCTGTAGCCTTTCACAGTGTACATATTACATAATTTCTTTAACCAGTCATCAGTTAATGGGCAATTGGGTTGATTCCAGGTCTTAGCTGTTGGGAAGTGAGCTGCAATAAACATGAGGGTACATATAATTCTTCCATGTGCTTATTTTATTTCCCTTGGATAAATTTCCTATAGTGAGATGGCTGGGTCATATGGTAGTTTCATATTCAGATTTATAAGGTATCTCCATACTGTCTTCCATAGTGATTCACCAGTTTACATTCCCACAGTGGATTAAAGTACTTTTTCTCCACATACTCAATTGCATTTGCTTTTTGATGATCTCTGTAAGAAAGCCATTATAACTGGGGTGAGGTGAAATTTCACTGTGGTTTTGATTTGAATTTCCCTGGTGGCTAGTGATCCTGAAATTTTTTCATGTGTCTGTTGGCCATTTGGATTTCTTCTTTTGAAACATGCCTCTGTAAGTCTTTTGCCCATTTGCAAACTGGGTAATTGGTTTTGTTTTTGTAAAGTTTCTTTATCTCATTATATATTCTGGTTCTTAATCCTTTATCAGTTGTATAGTTTGCAAATAATTTCTCCCATTATGTTGGTTGCCTCTACACTTTTCTGAGTGTTTCCTTTGCAGCACAGAAGCTTCTCAATTTGATGAAATCTGATTTGTCAATTTTGGCTTTGATTTCCTGTGCCTTTGAGGTCTTTTACAATAACTCTTTGCCCATGCCCAATGTCTTGCAGGGTTTCGCCAGTGTCCACAAATAATTTGATGGTTTTGTTTCATAAATTTAGGTCTTTAATCCATGTTCAGTGGATTTTTGTGTAAGATGTAAGGTAGGGGTCCTGCTTCATACTTCTTTATGTGGGCATCCAATTTTCCCAGTAACATTTTTTGAAGAGATTGTCCTTGCTCCAGGGATTGCTTTTAGCTTTTTTGTCAAAGACAAGTTGGTTACAGATGTTTGGGTTGAATTTTGGTATTTCTATGTTGTTCCATTAGTCTATCCATATGTTTTTGTACCTGTGCCAGGTTGTTTTGATTATAACTGCCCTGTAGTGTGTCTTGAAGTCTGGTATTGTGATACCTCCAGCTTTGTATTTGTTGCATAAGATTGCTTTTCTATGTGAGGTCTCCTGTGTTTGAATTTCAGCATCATTTTTCTAGATCTGAGAAGAATGTCCTTGGTATTTTGATTGGTATTGCATTGATTCTATAAATTGCTTTTGGTTGTGTAGATATTTTGACGATATTGATTTTTCCAATCTATAAACATGGAAGATTTTTCCATTTTTTTGTATCTTCTATTTCTTTCTTTAATGTTTTATAATTCTCATCATAGAGATCTTTGACATCCTTGGTTAAATTTATTCCAAGGCATTTGATTTTTTTGTAGCTATTGTGAATGGATTGATCTTAGTAATTCTTTTTCAGCCATGGCATTGTCTGTGTATATGAAGGCTGTTGATTTTTGTGTGTTGGTTTTATTTCCTGCTACTTTACCAAACTCTTCTACGAGTTCCAATAGTCTCTTAGTGGAGTCATTTGGATCCCTTATACATAGGATCTTGTCATCTGCAAATAGGGATAGTTTGACTTTCTGCTTCCTAATTTGTATCCCCTTAATTAATTGTTCTTGTCTAATGGTTCTGGCTAAAACTTCCAGGACTCTATTGAATAATAATGGTGAGAGTGGCCATCCTTGTCTTGCTCCTTATCTTAGGGGGAATGCTTTAAACTTTTCCCCATTCAACAGGATGCTGGATGTGGATGTGTCATAGATTTCCTTGATTGTGTTGAGGAATGTTCCTTCTATACCTAATTTGCTCAGAATTTTCATCATAGAAGTGTGTGGTACTTTATCAAATGTTTTCTCTGTATCTATTGAGATAATCATATGGTTTTTGTTCATCAAATTGTTAATGTGATGTACAAATTGATAGATTTGTGAATGTTGAACCATCTCTGCATACCAGGGATAAATCCCACTTGATCTGGGTGAATGATCTTTCTGATGTGCTGTTGGATTCAATTGGCAAGTATTTTTTGAGGATTTTTGTGTCTATGTTCATCAGGCAAATTGGTCTGTAATTCTCTTTCTCTGCTGCATCTTTTTCAGGTTTAGGAACTATGGTGATGCTGGTTTAATAGAAAGAATTTGGGGGGATTCTTTCCTTCTAATTGCTTTGAATAACTTGAGAAGAATTGTAATTAGTTTTTCTTTAAATGTCTGTTAGAATTCAGAAGTGAAGCCATTCAGTTCTGGGCTTTTTTGTTGGGAGAGCCTTTATTACTGAATCAATTCCCATCTTGGTTTTTGGTCTCTTTTGGTTTTCTATGTCTTCATGTCTCAATTTAGGTAGGTTGTATGTACCCAAGAATCTATCCATTTCTTCTAGGTTCCCTGGTTTGTTGGCATACTGCTCTTTGTAGTAATTGCTCATGATTCTTTTTATATCTGTTGATACATGTCTTTTTACATCTCTGATTTTATTGATTTGGGTCTTCTTCTTTTCCTTTTGTTGGGTTACTTGTGCCAATGGTATATTGATTTTATTTATTTTTCAAAAAATCAGCTTTTTATTTAACTGATGTTTTATAATATTTTTATTTAAATTTTCTTTATTTCTTCTCTAATTTTAATTATTTCTTTCCTCCTATTACTTTTGGTCTTGGTTTGTTGGTGATATTATAAGTCCTTAAGATGCATTGATAGCTCATTTATTTGGTGCCTTTCCAGCTTCTTCATATAGGCACTTATTGCTATGAAATTCCCTCTTAACACTGCTGTTGCTATATCCCATAGGTTTTGGTATGAAGTATTGTATGTATTGTATGATACACTGTAATCTTTTTTTGTTTTCAGAAATTTGTTGGTTTCTCTTTTAATTTATTCTATTACCCCTTGTTCATTCAGGGGTATGTTGTTCAGTCTCTATGTGTTTTCATATATTCTGAAGATTTTTGAGTTGTTGATTTCTAGCTTTATGCTATTATGGTCAGAGAAGGTGCATGAAATGATTTCACTCTTTTGATTTTGCTGAGACTTGCTTTGTGGCCTAGAATATGGTATATCCTAGTAAAAGGTCCATGCACTGATGATAATAATATGTATTCTGCCACTGGGGGTGAAAAGTTCTGTAGATATCTATTAGCAATATTTAGTATATAGTGTTGACTAGCTCTGCTGTTTCCTTGCTGGTTTTCTGTCTTGTTGTTCTGTCCATTGCTGAAAGTGAGACATTGAAGTCCCCAGTTACTATTTTATTAGAGTCTATGTCTCCCTTTAGGTCTATTAACATTATTTTTAAGTAGCCAGGTGCCCTGTAATTTGGGTGCTTATATGCTATTATAGTCATTTATTCCTGTTAGATTAATCCCCTAATCATTACACAGTGTCCTTCTTCATATCTTTTAACAGTGCCCGTATGTTAAAGTCTATTTTTTCTGACATTAGGATGGTGACACAAGCCCTTTTTTGGTTTCTGTTAGCATGGATTATTTTTTTCCAACCTTTTATTTTCAGTCTGCATGTTTGTTTATTGGTGAGATGTGTTTCTAATAAGTGACAAATAGATTGGTCTTGTTTTTCTATCTGTTCATCCAGTCTATATCTTTTAATTGGAGAATTGAGATGATTTACATTCAATGTGACTATTCATAAGTGATGACTTGTCCCTGTCATGTTTCTATAAACATTCCTATTTTTTTTATTTTGGATTTCTTCTGTACTTCTACTGGTGGTTTTTCTGCCTTCTTGTTCTTTCATAATGATGTCTATCTGTGTTTCTGTGTGTATCACATCCTTAAGCATAATATGTATGACTGATGAGTGTTGACAAATTCCTTCAATTTCTGTTTGTTATGTAAGGTCTGTATTTTACCTTCATTCATAAATGCAAGCTTTGCATAGTATAATGTGGGTTGACATATTTTTCTTTTAAGACATGGACTTGGGGCCAACATTGTGGTATAGTTGATGAAGTCACCACCTGTGGTGCCTGTATCCCACATGGGTTGTAGTTCATGTCCTGGCTTCTCCACTTCTGATTCAACTCTCTGCTGTGGTCTGGGAAAGCAGTGGAGGCTGGCCCAAGTCCTTGGCCCTGCACCAATGTGGGTGACCCAGAAGAGACTCCTGGCTCCTGGCTTGAGATTAACCCAGCTCTGGCCATTGCAGCCACTTGGGTAGTGAACCAGCAGATAAAAGACCTCTCTCTATATATATGTCTCTCTGCCTCTGCCTCTCTGTAATTCTGCCTTTCAAATAAATAAATCTTTAAACAAAAATCTTGGACTATATCTCAACATTCCCTTCTAACATGTAGGGTTTCTGATAAGAAGTGTGCTGTGAGTCTACTTGATGATCCCCTGAAAGTAATGTGGCATTTTTCTCATGCCCACTTTAGAATTTTTTCTTTAATGTTTTATCATGGAAAGTTTGCTTAAAATATGTCATGGTGAAGATCTTTTATGGTCATGTCTGTTAGGAGTTCTATGTGCTTCCTCTGTTTGAACATCCCTTTCTTTCTCCAAATTGGGGAAGTTTTCTGTAATTATTTCACTGAATAGGCTTTCTATTCACTGCTCTTTTTCTAATTCTTCAGACACTCCTAAGACCTCTGTGTTTGGTTGTTTGATAGTATCCCATAGATCCCCAACACTGTTTTTAAGTTTTTTATATTCTTTTTGTTTGACTGTAATATTTCCAAAGATTTTTCTTCTAGTTCAGATAATCTTTCTTCAGCCTCATTAAGTCAGTGGCTAAGACTTTACATCTCATTTTTTATTTGATCCATTGAATTATTCATTTCTAAAATTTCATTTATTTATTTGAAAGAATTACACACACACACACACACACACAACACACACAGAGAGAAAGAGAAAAAGAGAGAGAGTGAGAAAGACAGAGAGAGGTCTTCCATCTGCTGGTTCACTCCCCAATTTGGCCGCAATGGCTGGAGCTGCACCAATCCAAAGCCATGAGCCAGGAGCTTCTTCCAAGTCTCCCACATGGGTGCAGAGGCCCAAGGACTTGGGCCATCTTCTACAGCTTTCCCAGACCATAGCAGAGAGCTGCATCAGAAGTAGAGCAGCTGGGACTCGAACCAGTGCCCATATGAGATGCTAGTACAGCAGGTGGCACCTTTACCGGTTTCACCACAGCACTGGCCCCTCATTCATGTTTTGCATGATTTTTTCTTTTTTTTTTTGACAGATTTATTTATTTATTTGAAAGTCTGAGTTACACAGAGAGAAGGAGAGGCAGAGAGAGAGAGAGAGAGAGAGAGAGAGAGAGAGAGAGAGAGAGAGGTCCTCCATCTACTGGTTCACTCCCCAATTGGCCACAATGACCGTAGCTGCACTGATCCAAGGCCAGGAGCCATGAGCTTCTTCCAGGTGTCCCATGTGGGTGCAGGAGCCTGAGGACTTGGGCCATCTTCTACTGCATTCCCAGGCCATAGCAGAAAGCTAGATCAGAAGTGGAGCATCTGGACTCAAACTGGTGCCCATATGGGATGCTGGCAATGCAGGCAGCGGCTTTACCCACTAAACCACAGCACTGGTTCCATGTATGATTTTCTCTATTTCATGGATTTGCTTCTGATTTTTTTGAGTGATCATATGATTAATTTTCTAAATTGCATTTCTAGCATTTCCTTGATCTCTTCATCTTCGCATACTAATATTGAAATGTGTTCCTCGGGGGAGTTCATGTTGACTTCCTTATTCTTGATTCCTGAATTTCAGCTCTTATTTTTTGGCATTTGTGGAGTTGATTCTTAATTTTTTCTTCTGTTGACTTTTACTTTTGGGGTTATGCTTCTGTGTCTTCCTGGAATGTCTGCCCTTTCACTGAATACCAGGAAGTGTATAGTAAGTGTGACCTGGGGGCTCTGATCAATGCTCCAGGGCAGGATGAGTTTCTAGGGTGTCAATACCCAGCTACACCCTGCATTTTGTCATGTAACCGGCTATGCCCCAAGGTCTCAGCGCCTAAGGTACTCAGATGCTACTGGTGTGGGCACCCCTCTGTTTCTTGTAGTTGCCCAGCTGCCTCCCAGCAGATCTCTGAGACAGTGGAGGCTGTGGGCCATTCTCTCAACTCCTAGCTCTGGATCACATGGTAGAGTCACTGGCCTAATGCTTGCCTGCCATTGCTGCCAGCACTGTATTCAGGTGCCACAACTCAATGAGCTGTTATGTGCATACCTGCAGGCTTCCCTGGTTGTAGTCATGATTTAAAATGGCACCCACCCTCTTTCAGCTGGATGGCAGGTTTTATTTTGGAGCCATTGGTTTGAGCTGCCTCTCTACATTTCCATTTGGACCTCAGGCGACTGCCAGAAACAGTTGTAGGCAGGCATACAGGATAAAATTGATCAGGTTTATGAGCTGGAAGACCACACCTTCACCATGCTCCTGTGTGACCTCATGCCCCTACCTGCCCACACCGCTGCGCCCACCAGCCAATCAGGTTAATTAACCACTCCCCTTTGGAAGTGGATTAAAAGCCTGGGACACGGTGTGCCCAGCCCTTTGGCCCCTTTCATTTTCTGGCCTTTTACCAGTGTGGGACCCTGCAGCCCTGTGCCTCCAGGGCTCATGGCCTTCAGACCACCCACCTTATGCTTCCTGGCCTACATGCTCTCCCTGTGGCTGGTTCCTGATACTCGGTATGTATCCAGATTTATCTCTATTTTAGATAGGGCACTCGCTCTCCTATGCATCTTTCTCACTGAAGAAAAGCTTAAAACTCATCATGCTGCCTTGTTCATTTATGCTGGTATTCAGAATTCTTCTCTGCATATTAGGCAAAAACCCACACAGGTTTATTAATATTGAGAAGTTATTAAGCACAGGGGTTACATCATATGGCACCCCATATTTCGATATCAAAACTGCTGGCTCTCCAGATTCTCATCAAGACCCATGCTATGCTCTCGCTGGTTCTATACACACAGATTGCTGCCATCTGTCCTGCTCCCCCATTTCAAAAATGCCACCGACTCTGACTGTCCATGGCTCCAGTTTTACAAGCTCTCTAAGTACATGCCAAAACACCATGTGAGTTCAGGCTGGCTCCCCTCCTCCTATGGGGCTTCCTGGGCGATTTCTCTCCTAATCTTTACCAAGCATGTACCTCCTACACTTCCCTTGATGTTTCTCCCTAGCCAGGTGAAGCATACCACTCCTTAATTTGCCTTTTTTCAGGAATAAATATTTTTAAATGTTGAAAGAAATATACCTGTAAATCTAGAATGTTATATAATTCAAAATGCAAGAGAAATAAATAAATTTTCAGATAAAGGGAAATAATATAAACCATTGCAGCATGCATATATTAAAAGAAGTGCTAAAGAAAGTGTTTTTAGATTGAAGCAAAAAGGTACCCTGGTAAAATCTCTTTTTATGAATGAATCAATGGACCCAGGAATGGCACATGTTGGGGACAAAGAAATGACTACTTTTTCTTTCATAATTTCTCTAAAATACATGACTGTTTAAACAAAAATTGTAACATTTTGTTGCAGGTTTTTATTATATGGAAATTACACTACAAACTGTGGCATAGGAGAAACTAGTATGATTTGGCTGCTAGGTTTCTGCATTTTGTGAAAGAGGCACATTATCAGTTTTAAGTAGATGTTGTGTGTGTGCCATAATTCTTGGGGTGACTGTAAATATGTAAGGAGGAATATGTAAATGTTAGATATAACCCAAAATTAAAATAGATTCTGAAGAATATCCAAATAATTCATAGTAAAATGGATAAAGGGAAACACACAAAGTGGAGGGAAAATCCATAATATACTGGAGGACACAATATCAAAAATTACACTAACATTAATGGCTGGATGCTTTGATTCAAACAGAGATTCTAAGAATGAAGAAATGAGCAAGAGTGGATAATAAGCTTTCTAAAAGGTCCACATTAAATTTAAAGAACCAGATAGTCAATAGGTAAAAAGGAATATGACATAGATACTCTTATTACGTGAGTACAATTGTCACACTAATATTAAATAAAATAGAAGTTAAAAATTATGACAAGCAAAACCATGTAATTCCTACTAACAAAAATTCAATAAATCTAGTTGTAATAATCATATATATTTGTGCTTGATAACTCTAACATTATATGAAGCAAAAATAAGCATAAATAGAGAAATACAATTTTTGGAGAATTTAACATTCTCCTCTAAGTAATTGATAGAAAAATTAGACAAAGAGAATGTTAAGAAGCAGAATGAATTGAAATATTCAATATTATAAAATATTCATCAATATATTTAGCAATCATTATATCTTATTACAGAATATGCAGCTTTTCAAATGCTCTTGATATATTCACCAAGATAGGCTGCATGCTGGGCCAGAAACAAGGTCAAATATATTGTTAAAAATTGAAATCATGCACAGTATGTTCTGTGAAACAGAATTAGATTAGAAATTAAAATCATGGGGCCGGCACTGTGGCTCACTTGGTTAATCCTCTGCCTGTCATGCCAGCATCCCATATGGGCACTTGTCGCTCCCCCTCTTCGTGGAGGAACGACACAGGACCCTGCGCTGTTCTTTCATCTGCTCGGCCCTCCCCGGGTTTGCTGCTGGTTCTTCCCGGGTTGGCTACTGTCCCTTCCACCTCCGTGGAAGGGCAGTTCCCCCTGGCCACATTCCCCACTTCCGCAGGGGAGCAGCACACCGCTGGCCGGCTCTCTCGGGGGCTGCACAGGTGTTCCCCTTAGATGTTCCCCTTAGATGTTCCTGGTGCATGTTCTCTCTCTCCTCCTTTATAGTCCTCCTCCGCCAATCCCAACTCGGCTGCCCACACGCCGAGCACGCTGCTCTCCTCCAATCAGGAGCAGGTCCTGCTGTTTATTGGCTGAACTGGAGGCAGCTGTGTAGAAGCTGTTTTCTTCTCTCCCAGCGCCATATTGCGGGAGAGCAGATGCATAGAATGTCTTAATTCCAGTAACTTAGTCTAGTCCGGGTTGCTCCCCACAGGCACTGGTTCTAGTCCTGGTTGCTCTTTTTCCAGCCCAGCTCTCTGTTGTGGCCCGGGAGGGCAGTGGAGGATGGCCCAAGTACTTGGGCCCTTGCACCTGCATGGGAGACCAGGAGGAAGCACCTGGCTCCTGGCTTCGGATCAGCGTAGCTCCAGCTGTAGCAGCCATTTGGGGGGGGGTGAACCAATGGAAGGAAGACCTTTATCTCTCTCTCTCACTGTCTAACTCTATCTGTCAAAAAAAAATTAAAATCAGTAAGTTAACTAGGAAAACTGCAAATATTTGTAAAGTTGAAAACATTCCTCAATATTAAATGGGAGGAGAATAAATTTTAAAGAGAATTAGAATATATTTGTAAATGAATAAAAACATGAGGGATGCTATTGTAACACAGTGAGTTAATCTGGTGTTTATGATTCCCACATCCCATATTGATTGCCAGTTCAAGTTCAAGTTCCAGCTGCTTTGCTTCTCATGCAGATTCCTGCTAGTGTGCCTAGGAAGACAGAAAAAGATGGTCCAAGCATTTGGGCTCCTGTCACTCATGCATGAGACCAGAATGGAGCTCCTGCCTCCTGGCTTCAGCCTGGCCAAGACCCAGCTGCTGTGGCCATTTGAGGAGTGAACCAGCATATGGAAGTGCTTGCTCACTCTCTCTCTTTCTCTCTCTCTCCTTCCTCCTCCCCCTCTCTCTCACCCTTTCTCTCATCCTCTCTGTCACTCTCTCTCTCTCCTTTTTTACTAATCCATTAAAATGGGAAATTAAGTTTCATTAATTTCTTGGGTATCTGCATTCTAGGTAATAAGTTGAGGATCTGAAATTGTTGGTTTAGTAACATGCAAGTAATCATTAGATATCACCAGAAAGTGTTTCAGGAATAGGTGTTTGACATAGTAGTTATGACAGCACTTGAGACAATCACATCTCATACAAATGAGTGTATGAGTCCACAACCCAACCCTGCTCCCAATTCCAGCACACTAATGGGAGGCAGCAGATGATGGCTTGAATATGTGGGTCCTTGTCATTCATATGGGAGACCCATTGCCAGCTCCTTGCTTCAGCCTGGCCTTGCCCAAACTTGTAGGCATTTGGGGAATGAACTAGTGGATGAGAGATATCACCAAATTTGAAAATTAAAACAAAATTGTTTAATATTTTCCAAAATAGTGCCAAATGTGGTTAGACAGAAACAAAGATAATTATTTCTAAAGAAGAATAGTTCATAACTAAAATCTACTACAGAAAAGTAAACTCATCAAAATGGTTAAGGCAATAATAAACCACAGTGATATATTGAAAAAAGCCAATATTGAAAATTGACATCACAAAGATATGTTTCTATGGTGATAGTAACTGTACAGGGAATAGATGGTTAAGAGAAATAAGACCAGCTTCAGTGTTTCAGTTTATAACTATGAAAAAATAGTCAACAATAAATGCAAATCCTCACCATATTGGTAAAATACTAGGACAGAGGGGCCAGTGCCATGGCTCACTTGGTTAATCCTCTGCCTGCAGTGCTGGTATCCCATATGGGTGCCAGTTCTAGTCCTGGCTGTTCCTCTTCCAGTTCAGCTCTCTGCTGTGGCCCAGGAGGGCAGTGGAGGCTGGCCCAAGTGTTTGGGCTTCTGCACCCGCATGGGATACCAGGAAGAAGCACCTGGCTCCTGGCTTTGGATCAGCGAAGTGCCAGCTGTAGTGGCCATTTGGGGAGTGAACCAATGGAAGGAAGACCTTTCTCTCTCTCTCTCTCTCTCTCTCTCTCTCTCTCTCACTGTCTATAACTCCACCTGTTAAATAAAAAAAAAAATACTAGGACAGAAACCGTAAATTTTTCACAAAAATATTCATACTTGCTAAGGTACTGCAAAGCAGAATTATCAAATAACTACCATTAGAATGCACAAAATAGAGGATAAACCTCAAATCCACACTTGATTAAAATGTTGTTCTACTGTACTCTATTCTACCAAAGAAAATTCTTAACTGATTACTATGATTGCCCGAAAAATTGGGATCTCCCAATAATTAAACCATTTATTAAATGATTGTTTTCTCTTGGTGAATCAGTGGCTTTTATTATTTAAAAATTGGCCAATTTTCACAAAATTTCTTTAGCAACATATAACACTGCTTGATCTATATCAACATTGTAATGCAATCTATAATTTATATCATCCAAAAGGAAATATATATGGAGTCAGGAGGTCTTTAATTCTCCTATTGTCATAGGTCTCTGACCCCAACCACTGAAATGGATCAACTGCTCTCCATTTTTGTCTATACAGAATTTGCTTAATATATCACCTAGCATAGAATAATTTCTTTTCTAACTCTTATCATAGACATTTACAATTTATCTAAAACCTGAGTTTTTAGTTTCACTTCTAAAAATTATTTTCAACAAAATAAAATTTGAAGACTTAGATTCAGAAATCATCATAGTATTATTTGCATAAAAATTATGCAAAATACACTGTAATGAAAATGAAATATACAACCGAATTTTAAATAGTGATTGAGAAAGAAATGTGTATTATGAAATTTTATTTGAAATAGAAAGAGCACATTACAAAATAATATATAAAATCTTTTATGTTCCAATTGGAAAACACATGTACACAAACAGTAGTTGAACATGTAGGCTAATTTAAATTTTGAACCTAAATTTCTTAAACTATGGGGATAAATGTCTTCTGCAATTTTAATAATAGGAAAGTTAATTCATGTCAAAATGCTTGGAACAAGACTTGATACATGGCAAACAAAAGAAAATTGTTGGATGTTATACACTCACTGAACAATGGGATTACAGGTAGCTTTTGTTTGGTTCTTTATACTTTTTTTCCAATTACCACAAAAATTTTAAAGAAATGATATTGATATATAGAGAGCCATTTTACAATTTCATAAATCAAAAGTCAGTTTACACTCCCATTAAACTCCTGGAAATGTAAAGAAAAGGTCACCTAAAAGGAGAGATGGTTACACCGGTCAAACATATTCCTGCATGGGTGTGACCATGAAAGTTGCCAGAACAACGTAAAGAACTTTGAGTAAGTTGATGACCTTATAATGAGAAAATGAGTAATGTGGCCCAAGGTTTATAGAGATAGGTTTTGCTTACCATGGGATATTAATGAAAAACATAGGTGATAGAAATTTAAAAAATTTTAAAAGGGATACACCAATTAAGATGTATGTTTGATTATTATCAGTATTATTAGCAGTCCAATACAATTTATTACAATGGCAAAAATTATGAAAATACAAAAGCAAAAGTTATGACAATAACCAGGATAATATAATTATGAAGGCATTTTAATTAAAAGTTACACTTTTGAACTTCATAATAAAAATTTAGTCCCTTAGAACTCCAGAAATGCTGAACTTGTGAGGGGCCAATGCTATGGCATAGCAGGTAAACGAGTAACGCTGCTGCCTATGTTGCCAGCATTCCATATGCCTACTGATTCTAGTTTCAGCTGCTCCACTTCTGATCCAGCTCCTTGATATTGTGGATCCCTTTTCCCCACATCCTTACCACTACTTGTGACCTTTTGTCTTTTGTAAATAGCCTATCCAATTGAAGTGAATGAACTCCATATAGCTGAGGAGAAAAAAAACATGCCTGCTACAATGACAAGGGTTATATAGAAAAACATAAAAGTGATAAAAGGCCAAACAGAAACAGAATTATCATGTGCCCCAGAAACCCCACTTCTGTGTATATAACCAAGGAATTAATCAGTATTCTGAGATATGTCTGTGTTCATTTCAGCATCAATAATAATAGCCTAGAAGTATACACACTGTCCATCAAAAGATGAATTAACAGGATAGTGTGGAAAATTTGCACAATAAAACACTCTTTCTTCTATAAAATAAGGCAATTCTGTTATTTGCAATGAAACTGGGAGAAAATATAAGTGAAAAAAATAGATATAAAAAGATACTTATGTGGAATCTTGAAAGTCACCCTCATAGAAACACATGCTAGAAAGGTGGTTACTGGTCTGGGTGGATGGAGTGAGATAGGAAAAAAGAAAATGATGATCAAAAGTAACAAAATGTCACTTATACTGGAGGAATATACTTTAGTCATCCAAGCCACTGCATCACTACCACAATTAATAAAAATGCACTGTGAGTTTTAATTGCTAAAGGAATAGATTTTCAACTTGCTCACCACAACAAAATTATGCTCGGTGAGGTAATGGATGTAATTAATTTGATTCTTTCTACAATGTACACAAAGATCAAAAAATCACAGAGCTATACATAATTATATGCTAAAAATAAATAGAAAGCAATACACAGCTATTCTCAAGTGTTGAAGCTTAACTGAAAAGTGATTGCTGTTAAATATAAGAGTGGGAATAAGAGAGGGAAGAGATGTGCAATCTGGGACATGCTCAAGCTGACTTACCTCAAACGGTAGAGTTAGAAACATACCAGGGGATTCCAATTCAATCCCATGAAGGTGGCATGTACCAAAGCCATCTCACTAGTCCCAGTGATCAATTTCTGTTCACAATTGATCAGAATGATAGGACTAAGAGCCAAAGGGAGCACATAAATAAGACTAGTGTCTGCAAATACTAGCTGATAGAATAAAAAAGGGAGAGAAGGATCCAACATGGGAAGTGAGATACACAGCAGACCCATAGAATGGCAGATGTCCTAAACAGCACTCTGGCCTCAGAATCAGCCCTTAAGGCACCTGGATCTGGCTGAAAAGCCCATGAGAGTATTAGAGGCATGGAAAGCCAAGACACTCTGGCAAAAAAACAAAAAACAAAAACAAAAACAAAAACAAACAAAAACAAAACAAAACAAAAAAACAAAATAAACCTACATACCTACATGAAAGATCTCCATGAGTGAGATCCCAGTGAAAAGAACAGGTCATCAAAGAAGGAGGTACCTTTCTCTGAACGGAGGAGAGAACCTCCACTTTGACTATGACCTTGTCTAAACAAGATAAGAGTTGGAGAACTCAAAAGGGTTCCATAGTCTTGGAAACTCATGACTGGAGCATAGGGAGATTACTGATGCCATAAACAGGAGTGTCAATTGGTAAAGTCAACAACAGGCGTCACTGTGCACTTACTCCTCGTGTAGGATCTCTGTCCTCAATGTGTTGTTCAATGTGCGTCAATGCTATAACTAGTAATCAAACAGTACTTTAGACTTTGTGTTTCTGTGTGAATGCAAACTGTTGAAATCTTTACTTAATATATGCTAAACTGATCTTCTGTATATAAAGAGAATTGAAAATGAATTTTGATGTGAATGGAAAGGGGGAGGGAGAGGGAAAGGGGAGGGATGCGGGTGGGAGGGAAGTTGTGTGTGGGGGAATCCATTGTAATCCTAAGGTGTACTTTGGAAATTTATATTCATTAAATAAAAGTTAAAAAAAAATAAATAAATAGAAAACAACTTCATTTCTAGTGGTGACTGGGCCATCATTATCTGACACCTGGTGGCATTTTACACTCCTCTCTTTGGTCATCACTCCCTGCATTCTGCCTTCTATGGGTAATTAGTATACATGATCTACACTCCTTCCTTCAGGGCCACTTTGATACTATGGCCAGTTTTTACCTCCTATGGCCGACTTTTTCTCTGATGTCCTAAATCTTCAAGTATTTTCCTCAGATCCTTCATAATTTTTCTGTAATTTTAAAAATATATTTATTTATTTTTGAGATAATATTTTAACTACATCATAGTCTAAGGTTTATAGACTCCATTAAGTAAAGAGTTCAGCAAATTAAAACTGGAAAGTCCATACTGTGGCAGGAAAGTTGGTGCAAGCTATACACAATAAAGGAAAAGATGCTCAACTTCACTCAAATAAAATTTTCCACATCTTTTTATTTTATTTAGAGAATACAACTTCATGCATTTAATATATACAAATTTGGGAACATGGTAATTATACCCCCAATCCCCTCCCATTCATACCCCCACTTTTCTTCCACCTCCCTCTTCCTTTTCAATTCTTATTTTTTTTACAGAGGTTAGTTTTATGCTCATAAAATTTACCCTACACTATCACCTCCTGATATACGAATTCTCCTATTGAAGTTTATTGTATGCTTGCCTTGACTCCACAAAATACCATTTCTGCGATGTCAGGGAATTTCTTTCCAGTATTATTTGCTCTCTCCAAACTCAGTTTTCTTTTTTAACTTGAGTAGAAAGTTTACTTTCTCATAATACCATCTCTGTCATTGATTTTGTGTGACTTGGCTCTAGTTGATTAAATCTTTTCTTCCATTGTAACTGCCTCAACTTGAGTTCATTGCCTAATTAGGGGACTAGGAAAATAACATTTTTTTAAAATTATTTATTTATCTGAAAGGCAGAGTTACATAGAGAAAGTTGGAGGGGGGTTAGGAAGAGCTAGAGCTGTAGCAAGAGATAGAGATAGAGACAGAGAGACATATAGGGAGATTGGGGAGAGAGATCTTCCACCCCTTTTTTTACTCCCCAAATGGCTGCAAGAACCAGGAATGGAGACAAAGACAGAAACCAGGATCTGCTTCTGGCTCTGTCATGTGGGTTCTGTGGTCCATACACATGGACCATCCTCCACTGCTTTCCCAGGCACATTAGCAGGGAGCTGGGTTGGAAGTGGAGTACTTGGGACTCAAGCCAGTGCCCATTTGGGATACCAATGCTGCTGGCCATGGCTTTAACCTGTTGTGCCACAACATCAGGCCTAAAACCAGTATTATTTAAGAAATTATAAAAAAAATCCTTGACATGAGAGCAGGAAGGTAAAAAATAACTAAATATTTAATTCATTTTAAAAATATTTTAGATTTATTTATATTTTTAAAATTTGGATTGATAGAGATGTTTCATATGCTGGTTTACTTCCCTGGTGGTCACAATGGCCAATGCCAGGCCAGGAACTTCTTCTAGACTCCCACATGGGTGGCAGGGGTCCAAGTACTTAGGTCACCTTCTGCTACTTTTCCTAGGTCATCATTAGCAGGAGCTGAATCAGAAATGGAGTGGCTAGGACATGAATTGGTGGCCATCTCTGATGTTAGCATCATAGGTGGTGGTTTTACCCATTATGTCACAATGCCAGCTCCTCTAAATATATTAAATTAGGGATAATCATTCTGCCCAGGGGGCGGAGCCAAGATGGCGGAATAGTGAGGGCGTGCACCGATAGTCTGGGAAAAGATAGTTTAATAAAAGTAGAGTTACGGTATCCTCAGGAAAAGGACCAGGAAAAAATTGCAGAGGAAACTCTTCCGGATCTAGTGGATGTGACTCAGAGGACCTACGGGGAGAGCAAGGTCACCCACCACATAGAAGCAGAGCTGTGGTACCACAGGAGCCGCAGGAGCTGCAGGAGGCACAGGAGCCGAGCCTCAGAGTTTGCACGCCAGAGCTGGAAAGGGAGATGAGACAAAAACCTCTCAGTAACCCGAGATATTAGCAGGGAAAGGCAGAAAGAGCCTGCAGAGAACAAGGCCTGAAACCCCACTGGGGAAAGTTCACCAGGCTGGCTGGAGGAGAGAAAAAACTGAATAAATAAGGGGAACTTCACATTAGCCTCTCTCTCCACTCACCTTACAAAGCCAAGCAAGAAAAAAGGCAGGCGCCATTTTACATAAGTAAAGCGGCAAGCCATTTTGCATATGTAAAGTGGGTACCCCTAATTAGCCAAGCAGAAAAACCTGACTCTGGTGGGGAGAAATAACAGGAGGTTAACACCTAATGAAAGTATGGAGCTAACCAACTGAGACTGTGAAAAACTGAGGGGGGAGGGGTGAGAGAACTCACCGAGTACACAAACTCTGAACCTGGGCAACTTGGTGAGAGACTGAGGTGAAATTTGAGACTACACTGAGTGCTGCATAAACTCTTTGTGTGGTCCCAGTCATAAGCAAACGAATACCCACAGGGGCCAGATTTCATACATCAACTACTCTCAATTCCACTCAGCTATGTGGAAATACTTCCCAACTGAGTCAAAAAGAGAGAGAGAGAGAGAGAGAGAGCAAGAGAAAAATCAGGGTGAATCACCTTTGGCACACCCGTAACCCTGAAGAACCAAACAGAGCTCTCTGGCCTCTAAGGATCCATCAAAAACAGACAGTCCTCTTAATCTAGAGTCACAGTATAATGAGAAAAAAACACCACAGTGAAGAAAACAAAGAATATCTCCAATATGCCAAACAACAAATCAAAAACTGAGGTAACAAGAACAAGGAAGACACTATGATGCCCCCAAATGAAAAAGACACCCCAATTCAAGATTATGAAGATGATGAGATAGAAGAAATGCAAGAAGCAGATCTCAAATAATTGATAAGAACATTAAGAAGTTCTCAAAAACAAATTCTCGAACTACAGAAATCCTTAATGGACAAGATAGAATATCTCTCTCATGAAAACGAAATATTAAGGAAGAATCAAAATGCAATGAAACAACTAGTAGAACAGGAAACTGTGATAGTGACGAGAAATCATAATGAAATGAAGAATTCAATAGATCAAATGACAAACACATTAGAGAGCCTTACAAACAGAATGGGTGAAGCAGAAGAGGGATTATCAGACTTAGAAGACAGAGAAGAGGAAAATATACAATCAAACCAAAGAAAAGAAGAGGAAATTAGAAATCTAAAAAATATTGTTGGAAATTACAGGATACTAATAAAAAACACAACATTCGGGTTCTAGGAGTTCCTGAAGGCATGGAGAGAGAGAAAGGATTAGAAAGCCTTTTTAGTGAGATATTAGCAGAAAATTTCCCAGGTTTGGAGAAGGACAGAGACATCCTAGTACAGGAAGCTCATAGAACCCCTACTAAACATGACCAAAAGAGATCCTCATCACAACACGTTGTAATTAAACTCACCTCAGTGAAACATAAAGAAAAGATCCTAAAATGTGCAAGAGAGAAATGTCAGATTACTCTCAGAGGATCTCCAATTAGACTCACAGCTGACTTCTCATCAGAAACCCTACAAGCTAGGAGGGAATGGTGAGATATAGCCCAGGTACTAAGAGAGAAAAACTGCCAGCCCAGAATATTATATCCTGCTAAGCTCTCATTTGTGAATGAAGGTGAAATGAAGACCGTTCACAGCAAACAGAAATTGAAAGAATTTGTCGCCACTATCCAGCCCTGCAAAAGATGCTTAAAGATGTGTTACACAAAGAAACACAGAAACACGGTCATCAATATGAAAGAAGGTAAATGAAGGAAACCTCACATCAAAAGATCACAGGAAGGTCAAAACATATATTAGAAAATATCTTTGGCAAATGGCAAGGCAAAGTCAATACTTATTAGTAGTCACATTGAACGTTAATGGCCTGAACTGTTCACTCTCAGAAATAGACAGATCAACAAGACAGAAGATCAACAAGGATACAGTAGATTTAAGCGACACTATAGACCAAATGGATCTAACAGATATATACAGAACTTTCAATCCTACAGCTAAGATTTTAGATTCTTCTCAGCAGTACATGGAACCTTCTCTAGGATTGACCACATACTAGGCCATAAAGCAAGTCTCAGCAAATTCAAAATAATTAGAATCATACCATGCAGCTTCTCAGACCATAAAGGAATGAAGTTGGAAATGAACAACTCAGGAATCCCTACAGCATACGCAAACACATGGAGATTGAACAACATGCTCCTGAATGAACAATGGGTCATATAAGAAATTAAAAGAGAAATCAAAAACTTTCTGGAAGTAAATGAGGATAACAGCACAACATACCAAAACTTATGGGACGCAGCAAAAGTAGTGTTAAGAGGAAAGTTTATATCAATAGGTGCCTACATCAAGAAATTGGAAAGGCACCAAATAAATGAGCTTGCAATGCATCTCAAGGATCTAGAAAATCTGCAGCAAACCAAACCCAAATCTAGCAGGAGAAGAGAAATAGTTAAACTCAGAGAAGAAATCAGCAGGGTTGAATCCAAAAAAATATTGCAAAATATCAGCAAAATGAGGAGCTGGTTTTTTGACAAAATGAACAAAATTGACACCCCATTGGCCCAACTAACTAAAAAAAGAAGAGAAAAGACCCAAATCAATAAAATCAGAGATGAAAAAGGAAACGTAACAACAGACACCACAGAAATAAAAAGAATCATCAGAAATTACTACAAGGACCTGTATGCGAGCAAACAGGGAAGCCTATGAGAAATGTATAGATTCCTGAACACATGCCACCTACCTAAATTGAACCAGGAAGACATAGAAAACCTAAACAGACCCATAACTGAGACAGAAATTGAAACAGTAATAAAGGCCCTGCAAAGAAGGAAAAGCTCAGGACCAGATGGATTCACTGCTGAATTCTACCAGACATTTAAAGAAGAACTAACTCCAATTCTTCTCAAACTATTCAGAACAATCGAAGAAGAGGGAATCCTCCCAAATTCTTTCTATGAAGCCAGCATCACCTTAATTCCTAAGTCGGAAAAAGATGCAGCATTGAAAGAGAATTACAGACCAATCTCCCTGATAAACATAGATGCAAAAATCCTCAATAAAATTCTGGCCAATAGAATGCAACAACACATCAGCAAGATCATCCACCGAGACCAAGTGGGATTTATCCCTGGTATGCAGGGATGGTTCAATGTGCGCAAAACAATCAATGTGATACACCACATTAACAGACTGCAAAAGAAAAACCATATGATCATCTCAATAGGTGCAGAGAAAGCATTTTATAAAATACAACACGCTTTCATGATGAAAACTCTAAGCAAACTGGGTTTGGAAGGAACATTCCTCAATAGAATCAAAGCAATTTACGAAAAACCCACGGCCAACATCCTATTGAATGGGGAAAAATTGGAAGCATTTCCACTGAGATCTGGTACCAGACAGGGATGCCCACTCTCACCACTGCTATTCAATATAGTTCTGGAAGTTCTAGCCAGAGCTATTAGGCAAGAAAAAGAAATGAAAGGGATACAAATTGGGAAGGAAGTACTCAAACTATCCATCTTTGCAGATGATATGTTTATTTACTTAGGGGACCCAAAGAACTCTACTATGAGATTATTGGAACTCATAGAAGAGTTTGGCAAAGTGGCAGGATATAAAATCAATGCACAAAAATCAACAGCCTTTGTATACACAGACAATGCCATGGCTGAGGAAGAACTTCTAAGATCAATCCCACTCACAATAGCTACAAAAAAACAATCAAATACTTTGGAATAAACTTAACCAAGGAAGTTAAAGATCTCTATAATGAAAATTACAAAACCTTGAAGAAAGAAATAGAAGAGGATACCAAAAAATGGAAAAATCTTCCATGCTCATGGATTGGACGAATCAACATCATCAAAATGTCCATTCTCCCAAAAGCAATTTATACATTAAATGCAATCTCAATCAAGATACCGAAGACCTTCTTCTCAGATCTGGAAAAAATGGTGCTGAAATTTATATGGAGGCACAGGAGACCTCGAATAGCTAAAGCAATCTTGTACAACAAAAGCAAAGCTGGAGGCATCACAATACCAGATTCCAGGACATACTACAGGGCAGTTGTAATGAAAACAGCATGGTACTGGTACAGAAACCGACGGATAGACCAATGGAACAGAATTGAAACATCAGAAATCAATCTAGGGGGGCGGAGCCAAGATGGCGGAATAGTGAGGGCGCGCACCGATAGTCCGGGAAAATTTAGTTTAATAGATTTCTAATTTCCTCTTCTTTTCTTTGGTTTGACTGTATGTTTTCCTGTGCTCTATCTTCTAAGTCCGATATTCTCTCTTCTGCTTCACCCATTCTGTTTTTAAGGCTTTCTAATGTGTTTGTCATTTGATCTATTGAGCTCTTCATTTCATTTTGATTTCTCTTCACTATTACACTTTCCTGTTCTACTAGTTTCTGAGTTTCATTTTGACTCTTCCTTAAAATTTCATTTTCACGAGAGAGATTTTCAATCTTGTCCATTAAGGATTTCTGTAGTTCAAGGATTTGCTTTTGAAAACTTCTAAATGTTCTTATCATAAATTTTTTGAAATCCGTATCTTGCATTTCTTCTATCTCATCATCTTCATACTCTTGGCTTGGGGTGTTTTGCTTATTTGGAGGCATCATAGTGTCATCGTTGATCTTGCTCCCTCTATTTCTGTGTTTGTTACTCGTCATAGTTAATTCTTCTTGCATCACTGTGCTTTTTTTTTTTGTGTGTCCGTGTTAAGTGGACTGCCTGCTGTTGGAGGAGCCTTGGAGGCTTGAGATGGGTGCGGCCTGAGAGCTCTGCCTGGTTCTTCCTGGTTAAGGGTGTGCAAAGGTGACACCCTCAGGTTATGCGTGGTAAATCTCTCTCTTTTTATTTATTTATTTATTTTATTTATTCAGGGGGTAAGTAACACCGCAGGGCAGGGCTGTGCAGAATTGATGGTATTTAGCTTCCAGTCTTTGGCTCCTCTGGACTCCCACTGGGTTGCCTAGGCTACTGAATTGTAGTGACTCAGTTCCTTAACTCTCCCCCATTGATATGTAAATCCAGAGAGGAGGCCTGCTCTTTGTCTCTTGGGAATTCTTCAAGCCTTGCAGCCTAGTAACCTTTGCAAGGTTAGGGGGAAGAGAAACCCCGAAGCTTTTTTTTTTTTTTTCCTTCTTTCTGGTAGTGAGTTTGCTGCACTTTCCGGCCCCCCTCTAGATTCTGACCCCCGTTTCCCCACCAATGTCTCGGGTTATTGAGCTCACCTCCCCTTCCAGCGCCAATGTGTGGACTCGGAGCCCTGAGCGTCCCAAGTCTCCCCGCTGTTGTCTGTGTGGCATGCACTCCCCTTGGAGCACTGGCGCGCAGACCCTGGGGCTTCTGCGGCTCGGTCCCGCGACTTGGCTTCCGCGCGGTGGGCGACCTTGTTCTCCCAGTAGGTCCTCCGATTCATGGCTGCTCCATCCAGAAGGGTTTCCCCTGCAATTTTTTTTTGGTTCTATTTTCTGCGGCTACCGTAACTCCCCTTTTATTAAAGTAAATAGTGCGCGCCCTCACTATTCCGCCATCTTGGCTCCGCCCCAAAATTTAGTTTAATAAAAGGGGAGTTACGGTAGCCTCAGAAAAAAGAACCAGGAAAATATTGCAGAGGAAACTCTTCTGGATCCAGTGGTCGTGAATCGGAGGACCTACTGGGAGAACAAGGTCGCCCACCCCGCAAAAGCCGAGCTGCGGGACCGAGCCGCGGGACTGAGCCACAGAAGCCGAGCCGCGGGACCGAGCTGCGCAAGCTGCAGGGTCTGCGCGCAAGTGCTCGAAGGGGAGTGCGTGCCACACAGACAACAGCGGAGAGACTTGGGACCTCCAGGGCTCCGAGTCCACACATCAGCGCTGGAAGGGGAGTGGACCTGCATGGAGAGCGTGGGAGCCCACAGTTCGGGACACCAGCAGCAGACTCAACACACCAGCGCTGGAACGCGAGGTGAGCCGAACCTCAATAACCCGAGACACCGGCAGGCAAGCGGAGAGAGGAGACTAGAGGGAACGACCCCCGGGGGGGGGGACTTCACCAAGCTAACTGGAAGAGAGAGAGAGGGAAAAAAAAAAAGGTGATTGGTACGGACACGGGTTTCTCTCTCTCCGCTCACCTCTCAAGGGCGAGCAAGACAAAGAGCAGGCGCCATCTTGGACATACGTCATAAGCAAAGCGACCTCAGGTCTGCACCGGCCCTGAGCCCAGCAGAAAAACCTGACTCTGGGCGGGGCAAATTAACAGGAGATTAGGACCTAGTAAATTTGTGGTGCTACTGAACTGAGACTGTGAAAAAAGAGACGGTGGGGGAGAGAACTCACGGAATTCACGTGAGCACTCTCCAGAGATGCTACAATTCCGTAACTTTGGCAACCCAGTGGGAGACTGAAGGAGAATTTGAGCACACTCTGAGGGCCGAACAGATTCCCTGTGTGGTCCTTGGGAAAGAGCTTCCGATCTCTGGCTCCTGTGGGTATATCATTTGCCTGCTAACTACCTCCAACTTCGTTCAGCTGTGCGGAATTACTTCCCTTTTGAATCAAAAAAAAAAAAAAGAGAGAGAGAGAGATTTACCACGCCTAACATGGGAGTGTCACCTTTGGCACACCAAACAGAGCTCTCAGGCCACACCCATCTCAAGCCCTAAGGCTCCATCAAAAACAGATAGTCCACTTAATCTAGAGTCATAGTATAACAAGAAAAAGCACCACAGTGAAGAAACCAAATATCTCCAATATGCCAAATAACAAACGCAAAAACCGAGGTAATAAAAACAAGGAAGTCACCATGACGCCCTCAAATGAAAAAGACACCGCAATTCAAGATTATGAAGATGATGAGATAGAAGAAATGCAAGAAGCAGATCTCAAAAAATTGATAAGAACATTAAGAAGTTCTCAAAAACAAATTCTGGAACTACACAAATCCTTAATGGACAAGATAGAAAATCTCTCTCGTGAAAATGAAATATTAAGGAGAAATCAAAATGAAACGAAACAACTAGTACAACAGGAAACTGTGATAGTGACTGAAGTGAAGAATTCAATAGATCAAATGAGAAACACATTAGAGAGCCTTACAAACAGAATGGGTGAAGCAGAAGAGAGAATATCGGACTTAGAAGACAGAGAACAGGAAAGGATACAGTCAGACCAAAGAAAAGAAGAGGAAATTAGAAATCTAAAACATATTGTCAGGAATCTTCAGGATACTATTAAAAAACACAACATTCGGGTTCTAGGAGTTCCTGAAGGCATGGAGAGGGAGAAAGGATTAGAAGGCCTTTTTAGTGAGATATTAGCAGAAAATTTCCCAGGTTTGGAGAAGGACTGAGAAATCCTAGCACAGGAATCTCACAGAACCCCTAATAAACACGACCAAAAGAGATCCTCACCACGACACGTTGTAATTAAACTCTCCACAGTGAAACATAAAGAAAAGATCCTAAAATGTGCAAGAGAGAAACGTCAGATTACTCTCAGAGGATCTCCAATCAGACTCACAGCTGACTTCTCATCAGAAACTACAAGCTAGGAGGGAATGGCGTGATATAGCCCAGGTACTAAGAGAGAAAAACTGCCAGCCCAGAATATTATATCCTGCAAAGCTCTCATTTGTGAATGAAGGTGAAATAAAGACTTTTCATAACAAACAGAAATTGAAAGAATTTGTTGCCACTCGTCCAGCCCTGCAAAAGATGCTTAAAGATGTGTTACACACAGAAACATAGAAACACGGTCATCAATATGAAAGAAGGTAAAGGAAGGAAACCAAGGAAGGAAAGCTCACAGCAAAAGATCACAGGGAATTCAAAGCATATATTAGAAATTATCTTTGGCAAATGGCAGGGCAAAGTTACCACTTATCATTAGTCACATTGAACGTGAATGGCCTGAACTGTCCAGTTAAAAGACACCGTTTGGCTGATTGGGTTAAGGAACAAAACCCATCTATTTGCTGCTTACAAGAAACACATCTTTCCAACAAAGATCCATACAGACTGAAAGTGAAAGGCTGGAAAAAGATATACCATGCCAACAGAAATGAAAAAAGAGCAGGCGTAGCCATCTTAATATCAGACACCATAAACTTTACCACAAAAACCGTTAAGAGAGACAAAGAGGGACACTACATAATGATTAAGGGATCAATTCAACAGGAAGATATAACAATTATCAATGTATATGCACCTAACTACAGGGCACCAGTTTATCTAAAAGATTTGTTAACGGACTTAAAGGGAGACTTAGACCCCAATACAATAGTACTGGGGGACTTCAATACTCCACTCTCAGAAATAGACAGATCAATAGGACAGAAGATCAACAAGGATACAGTAGATTTAAATGACACTATAGCCCAAATGGATCTAACAGATATATACAGAACTTTCAATCCTACATCTAAAGATTTTACATTCTTCTCAGCAGTACATGGAACCTTCTCTAGGATTGACCACATACTAGGCCATAAAGCAAGTCTCAGCAAATTCAAAAGAATTAGAATCATACCATGCAGCTTCTCAGACCATAAAGGAATGAAGTTGGAAATGAACAACTCAGGAATCCCTACAGCATACGCAAACACATGGAGATTGACATGCTCCTGAATGAACAATGGGTCATATAAGAAATTAAAAGAGAAATCAAAAACTTTCTGGAAGTAAATGAGGATAACAGCACAACATACCAAAACTTATGGGACGCAGCAAAAGCAGTGTTAAGAGGAAAGTTTATATCAATAGGCGCCTACATCAAGAAATTGGAAAGGCACCAAATAGATGAGCTTTCAACTCACCTCAAGGATCTAGAAAACCTACAGCAAACCAGACCCAAATCTAGTAGGAGAAGAGAAATAATTAAAATCAGAGAAGAAATCAACAGGATTGAATCAAGAAAAACATTCCAAAAAATCAGCCAAACGAGGAGCTGGTTTTTTGACAAAATGAACAAAATTGACACCCCATTGGCCCAACTAACTAAAAAAAGAAGAGAAAAGACCCAAATCAATAAAATCAGAGATGAAAAAGGAAACGTAACAACAGACACCACAGAAATAAAAAGAATCATCAGAAATTACTACAAGGACTTCTATGCCAGCAAACAGGGAAACCTATCAGAAATGGATAGATTCCTGGACACATGCAACCTACCTAAATTGAACCAGGAAGACATCGAAAACCTAAACAGACCCATAACTGAGACAGAAATTGAAACAGTAATAAAGGCCCTCCCAACAAAGAAAAGCCCAGGACCAGATGGATTCACTGCTGAATTCTACCAGACATTTAAAGAAGAACTAACTCCAATTCTTCTCAAACTATTCAGAACAATCGAAGAAGAGGGAATCCTCCCAAATTCTTTCTATGAAGCCAGCATCACCTTAATTCCTAAGCCGGAAAAAGATGCAGCACTGAAAGAGAATTACAGACCAATATCCCTGATGAACATAGATGCAAAAATCCTCAATAAAATTCTTGCCAATAGAATGCAACAACACATCAGCAAGATCATCCACCGAGACCAAGTGGGATTTATCCCTGGTATGCAGGGATGGTTTAATGTGCGCAAGACAATCAATGTGATACACCACATTAACAGACTGCAGAAGAAAAACCATATGATCATCTCAATAGGTGCTGAGAAAGCATTTGATAAAATACAACACCCGTTCATGATGAAAACTCTAAGCAAACTGGGTTTGGAAGGAACATTCCTCAATACAATCAAAGCAATCTATGAAAAACCCACAGCCAACATCCTATTGCATGGGGAAAAGTTGGAAGCATTTCCACTGAGAACTGGTACCAGACAGGGATGTCCACTCTCACCACTGCTATTCAATATAGTTCTGGAGGTTCTAGCCAGAGTTATTAGGCAAGAAAAAGAAATGAAAGGGATACAAATTGGGAAGGAAGTACTCAAACTATCCATCTTTGCAGATGATATGTTTATTTACTTAGGGGACCCAAAGAACTCTACTATGAGATTATTGGAACTCATAGAAGATTTTGGCAAAGTAGCAGGATATAAAATCAATGCACAAAAATCAACAGCCTTTGTATACACAGACAATGCCATGGCTGAGGAAGAACTTCTAAGATCAATCCCATTCACAATAACTACAAAAAACAATCAAATACCTTGGAATAAACTTAACCAAGGACGTTAAAGATCTCTACGATGAAAATTACAAAACCTTAAAGAAAGAAATGGAAAAGGATACCAAGAAATGGAAAAATCTTCCATGCTCATGGATTGGAAGAATCAATATCATCAAAATGTCCATTCTCCCAAAAGCAATTTATAGATTCAATGCAATACCAATAAAGATACCGAAGACCTTCTTCTCAGATCTGGAAAAAATGGTGCTGAAATTTATATGGAGGCACAAGAGACCTCGAATAGCTAAAGCAATCTTGTACAACAAAAACAAAGCCGGAGGCACCACAATACCAGATTCCAGGACATACTACAGGGCAGTTGTAATGAAAACAGCATGGTACTGGTACAGAAACAGATGGATAGACCAATGGAACAGAATTGAAACACCAGAAATCAACCCAAACATCTACAGCCAACTTATATTTGATCAAGGATCTAAAACTAATTCCTGGAGCAAGGCCAGTCTATTCCATAAATGGTGCTGGGAAAATTGGATTTCCACGTGCAGAATCATGAAGCAAGACCCCTACCTTACACCTTACACAAAAATCCACTCAACATGGATTAAAGACCTAAATCTATGACCTGACACCATCAAGTTACTAGAGAACATTGGAGAAACCCTTCAAGATATTGGCACAGGCAAAGTTTCAGGAAAAGACCCCAAAAGCACAGGCAGTCAAAGCCAAAATCAACTATTGGGATTGCATCAAATTGAGAAGTTTCTGTACTGCAAAACAACCAGTCAGGAGAGTGAAGAGACAACCGACAGAATGGGAAAAAATATTTGCAAACTATGCAACAGATAAAGGGTTAATAACCAGAATCTACAAAGAGATCAAGAAACTCCACAAAAACAAAACCAACAACCCACTTAAGAGATGGGCCAAGGACCTCAATAGACATTTTTCAAAAGAGGAAATCCAAATGGCCAACAGGCACATAAAAAAGTCTTCAAGGTCACTAGCAATCAGGGAAATGCAAATCAAAAGCACAATGAGGTTTCACCTCACCCCGGTTAGAATGGCTCACATGCAGAAATCTACCAACAACAGATGCTGGCGAGGATGTGGGGAAAAAGGGACACTAACCCACTGTTGGTGGGAATGCAAACTGGTCAAGCCACTATGGAAGTCAGTCTGGAGATTCCTCAGAAACCTGAAGATAACCCTACCGTTCGACCCAGCCATCCCACTCCTTCGAATTTACCCAAAGGAATTTAAATTGGCAAACAAAAAAGCAGTCTGCACCCTAATGTTTATTGCAGCTCAATTCACAATAGCTAAGACCTGGAACCAACCTAAATGCCCATCAACGGTAGACTGGATAAAGAAATTATGGGATATGTACTCTTTAGAATACTATACCGCAGTAAGAAACAACGAAATCCAGTCATTTGCAACAAAATGGAGGAGTCTGGAAAACATTATGCTGAGTGAAATAAGCCAGTCCCAAAGGGACAAATACCATATGTTCTCCCTGATCGGTGACAACTGACTGAACACCAAAAAGGAAACCTGTTGAAGTGAAATGGACACTATGGGAAACGGTGACTTGATCAGCATAGCCCTGACTGTTAATGAACAACTTAATACATTATCCCTCTTAGTAGTTTTTTTGTCTGTTCTACTTAATATGACTGGTTTAATTCTGTAATTAATACACAGTTATTCTTAAGTGTTGAAAATTAACTGAAATGTGATCCCTGTTAAACATAAGAGTGGGAATAAGAGAGGGAAGTGATATATAATTTGGGACATGCTAAAGCTGACTTGCCCCAAATGGTAGAGTTAGAAACATACCAGGGGACTCCAATCTAATCCCATCAAGGTGGCATGTACCAATGCCATCTCACTATTCCAAGTAATCAATTTCAGTTCACAATTGATCATAATGAAAGGACTAAGAGTCAACTGGAGAACATAAACAAGTCTAGTACCTGCTAACACTAACCGATAGAATAAATAAAGGGGAGAGTGATCCAACATGGGAAGTGAGATACTCAGCAGACTCATAGAATGGCAGATGTCCTAAATAGCACTCTGGCCTCAGAATCAGCCCTAAAGGCATTCGGATCTGGCTGAAAAGCACATGAGAGTATTTCAGGCATGGAAAGCCAAGACACTCTGGCAAAAGATCTCTGTGAGTGAGATCTCAGTGGAAAGAACAGGTCTTCAAAGAAGGAGGTACCTTTCTCTGAAGGGAGGAGAGAACCTCCACTTTGACTATGACCTTGTCTAAACAAGATAAGAATCGGAGAACTCAGAGGGCTTCCATAGCCTTGGAAACTCATGACTGGAGCATAGGGAGATTACTGATGCCATAGACAGGAGTGTCAATTGGTAAAGTCAACAACAGGAGTCACTGTGCACTTACTCCTCATGTAGGATCTCTGTCCTTAATGTGCTGTACACTGAGGCTTAATGCTATAACGAGTACTCAAACAGTATATTTCACTTTGTGTTTCTATGGGGGTGCAAACTGTTGAAATCTTTACTTAATGTACACTAAACTGATCTTCTGTTAAAAAAAAAAAAAAAAGAAAAGAAACTATCAATTCCCAACTTGACTCTCACTGGGATTAAACATGACAATAGGTCTGATCTGATTTCATCATCATTTAAAAAAAAATCATCTATTATTTTTCACTTTATGTTTCTGTGTGGGAGCAAACTGTTGAAATCCTTACTTAATGTATACTAAGCTGATCTTCTGTATATTAAGATAATCGAAAATGAATCTTGATGTGAATGGAAGGGGAGAGGGAGTGGGAAAGGGGAGGGTTGTGGGTGGGAGGGATGGTATGGGGGGGAAGCCATTGTAATCCATAATTCGTACTTTGGAAATTTATATTCATTAAATAAAAGTTTAAAAAAAAAGAAATCAATCTAAACATCTACAGCCAACTTATATTTGATCAAGGATCCAAAACCAATCCCTGGATTAAGGACAGTCTATTCCATAAATGGAGCTGGGAAAATTGGATTTCCACGTGCAGAATCATGAAGCAAGACCCTTACCTTTCACCTTACACAAAAATCCACTCAACATGGATTAAAGACCTAAATCTATGACCCAACACCATCAAATTACTAGAGAGCGTTGGAAAAACCCTGCAAGATATAGGTATCGGCAAAGACTTCTTGGAAAGTTCCCCAGAAACACAGGCAGTCAAAGCCAAAATTAACATTTGGGATTGCATCAAATGAGAAGTTTCTGTACTTCAAAAGAAACAGTCAGGAAAGTGAAGAGGCAACCGACAGAATGGGGAAAACTATTTGCAAACTATGCAACATAAAAAGGGTTAATAACCAGAATCTACAAAGAGATCAAGGAACTCCACAAAAACAAAACCAACAACCCACTTAAGAGATGGGCCAAGGACCTCAATAGACATTTTTCAAAAGAGGAAATCCAAATGGCCAACAGACACATGAAAAAATGTTCAAGATCTCTAGCAATCAGGGAAATGCAAATCAAAACCACAATGAGGTTTAACCTCACCCCAGTTAGAATGGCTCACATTCAGAAATCTACCAACAATAGATGCTGGAGAGGATGTGGGGAAAAGGGGACACTAACCCACTGTTGGTGGGAATGCAAACTGGTTAAGGCACAATGGAAGTCAGTCTGGAGATTCCTCAGAAACCTGAATATAACCTTACCATTCAACCCAGCCATCCCACTCCTTGGAATTTACCCAAAGAAATTAAACTGGCAAACAAAAAAGCAGTCTGTACATTAATGTTTATTGCAGCTCAATTCACAATAGCTAAGAACTGGAACCAAGCCAAATACCCATCAACAGTATACTGCACAAAGTAATTAAGGGACATGTACTCTATAGAATACTATACAGCAATCAAAAACAATGAAACCCGGTCATTTGCAACAAGATGGAGGAATTTGGAAAACATTATGCTGAGTGAAATAAGCCAGGCCCAAAGTGACAAATATCATATGTTCTCCCTGCTTGGTGACAACTAACTGAGCATCAAAGGGGAAACTTGTTGAAGTGAAAAGGACACTATGAGAAACAGTGGCTTGATCAGCTCTTGTCTTGACTGTTGATGTACAATGTCATACTTTATCCATTTTAGTATTTTTTTTTGTTCTAGTACTATTGGTTGAACTCTGTAATTAACACACAATTATTTTTAGTGTTTAATTTTTTTTTTTGACAGGCAGAGTGCACCGTGAGAGAGAGAGACAGAGAGAAAGGTGTTCCTTTGCCGCTGGCTCACCCTCCAATGGCCGCCGTGACCAGCGCTGCAGCCGGCGCACCACACTGATCTGATGGCAGGAACCAAGTGCTTCTCCTGGTCTCCCATGGGATGCAGGGCCCAAGTACTTGGGCCATCCTCCACTGCACTTCCCTGGCCACAGCAGAGAGCTGGCCTGGAAGAGGGGCAACTGGGACAGAATCCGGTGCCCCGACCAGGACTAGAACCCGGTGTGCCGGCGCTGCAAGGTGGAGGATTAGCCTAGTGAGCTGCGGCGCTGGCCAGGTGTTTAAATTTTAACTGAAAAGTGATACCTGTTAGGAATTTGGAAAAGATTATGCTGAGTGAAATAAGCCAGTACCAAAGGGACAAATAAATGTTCTCCCTGATCGGTGACAGCTAACTGAGCACCAAAAAGGAAACCTGTTAAAGTGAAATGAACACTGTTAGAAACGGTGACTTGATTAGCCCTTGCTCTGACTGTTGATGAACAACTTAATATGTTATCCCTCTTAGTATTTTTTTTGTTTGTTCTACTTAATATTTTTGGTTGAATACTGTAATCAATACACAATTATTCTTAAGTGTTGGGAAGAGATGTGCAATCCAGGACATGCTCAAGCTGACTTACCTCAAACGGTAGAGTTAGAAACATACCAGGGGATTCCAATTCAATCCCATGAAGGTGGCATGTACCAAAGCCATCTCACTAGTCCCAGTGATCAATTTCTGTTCACAATTGATCAGAATGATAGGACTAAGAGCCAAAGGGAGCACATAAATAAGACTAGTGTCTGCAAATACTAGCTGATAGAATAAAAAAGGGAGAGAAGGATCCAACATGGGAAGTGAGATACACAGCAGACCCATAGAATGGCAGATGTCCTAAACAGCACTCTGGCCTCAGAATCAGCCCTTAAGGCACCTGGATCTGGCTGAAAAGCCCATGAGAGTATTAGAGGCATGGAAAGCCAAGACACTCTGGCAAAAACAAAAACAAACAAAAACAAAACAAAACAAACAAAACAAAACAAAACAAACCTACATGAAAGATCTCCATGAGTGAGATCTCAGTGAAAAGAATAGGTCATCAAAGAAGGAGGTACCTTTCTCTGAAGGGAGGAGAGAATTTCCACTTTGACCACGGTCTTGTCTAAATATGATCAGAGCTGGTGAACTCAAAAGGCTTCCATAGCCTTGGCAACTCATGACAAGAGCCTAGGGTGATTACTGATTCCATAAACAAGAGTGTCAATTTGTTAAGTCAACAACAGGAGTTACTGTGCACTTACTCCTCATGTAGGATCTCTGTCCTTAATGTGCTGTACATTGTGATTTAATGCTATAACTAGTACTCAAACAGTATTTTTCACTTTGTGTTTCTATGTGGTTGCAAACTGTTTAAATTTTTACTTAATATATGCTACACTGATCTGTATATAAAGATAATTGAAAATGAATCTTGATGTGAATGGAAGGGGGTAGAGAGAGGGAAAGGGGAGGGTTGTGGGTGGGAGGGAAGTTATGGGGGGGGGAGCCATTGTAATCCATAAGCTGTACTTTGGAAATTTATATTCATTAAATAAAAATTTAAAAAAATAGGGATAATCTTCTGAGGCAATCATGAAAAGGCTTAAGGGGTCCACCTTACAATATGCCACAAAAGATCACCAGACAAGGAGTTTTGCCTTGGGATAGTTAACCTGGCAACAATAAAACTAATAGTCAAGGGGAAAGAGAAAGTTAAGATTAAAATCAAGCCGGCGCCGTGGCTCAATAGGCTAATCCTCCACCTTGCGGCGCCGGCACACCGGGTTCTAGTCCCGGTTGGGGCGCCGGATTCTGTCCCGGTTGCCCCTCTTCCAGGCCAGCTCTCTGCTATGGCCAGGGAGTGCAGTGGAGGATAGCCCAGGTGCTTGGGCCCTGCACCCCATGGGAGACCAGGAAAAGCACCTGGCTCCTGGCTCCTGCCAGGATCAGCGCGGTGCGCCGGCTGCAGCGGCGGCCATTGGAGGGTGAACCAGCGGCAAAAGGAAGACCTTTCTCTCTCTGTCTCTCTCTCTCACTGTCCACTCTGCCTGTCAAAAAAAAAAAAAAAAAAAAAAAAAAAGATTAAAATTATGCAGTGACATGGGTCTCCAAACCACATCATTTGGCCACTACTTATGCCATCTTACTAGTTAAAGTGATCAGTTCATAACTGATCATAAAGATAGTAAGATAGTGTGAAGGGGATAACATAAATAAGACCAAGTGTCTGCTAATAATAATAGATAGGAATAAAAAGGAGAGAACAATCCAACATGGGAAGCAGGTCACACAAGAGACACATAGAATGGTAAACACCCTAAACAACACTCCAGCCTCAGAATCAGCCCTTAAGGCATTCGGATCTGGTTAAAATTCCAGGAGAAAATTTTAGGCATAGAAGGCCAAGACACTGTGGCAAAAAATGGCCTACATGAATTACCTGAGTGATATCCTTGTGGAAAGAAGGAGCCATCAAAGAAGGAGGCAAGTTTCTCTGAAGGGAGGAGAGAATTTCCACTTTGATTATGGCCCTGTCTAAATACTGGAGTATGTGGATTCAAAAGGCTTCCATAGCCTAGGAAGCTCATGACAAGAGTCTCGGGTGATCATTGACATCATAAATAAGAGTGTCAATTGTTAAATAAACATAGCAGTCACTGTGTACTTGCTCCCATGTAGGACCTCTGTCCTTAATGAGTTCTACTATGACAATAAACAATAAAACTGTCTTCAAATAGTACTTTATACTTTGTGTGTCTGTGTGGGTGTAAACTATCGAAATCTTTACTTAGTATAGAATTGATCTTCTGTATATAAAGATAATTAAAAGTGAATCTTAAGGAAGAATGGGATGGGAAAGGGAACAGGATGTAGGATGGGAGTGGGGGTGGGAAGGTGGGTATGGGGGGAAGAATTGCTATATTCCAAAAGCTGCACCTATGAAATTTATATTTATTAAATAAAAGCTTTCCAAAAAAAAAGAAATAAACCAATGTAACTCCTTGGAATGTGGTTGGATGATCCAGACTCTGTTGTAGCCAGGTAGCCTACTTTTAAATTTTTGGAATACTTATTCATGTGAGGGATGAAGTGCTACTACAAGTATAGCATGAAAATTGACCACTATAGGGATAGTAGCTTGATTTTCTAGAATACATTTTAAGGGTCCTAGAATATACAACCATTTTGCCTAGAGATGTTAGACACTTATAAGAAAGTGAGTTTTTTTTTTTAATTTTGAATCCATGTTTTCAGGTTAAATCATTATCTCTAGTAGAGGTTGAAGGCCTCTTTTAACATCTTACTGAGGGTGCTGTATATTGATTTTACCATCAGGTATGATAATACAAAACACCAGATATAGTTACAACCTTTGAATCTTATGGTTTTTGTAGGATTGGGGCACAAGACAAGAAAATATAGATTCCAACAGGTCACAGAAAAACTTTTAGTTGCTTGTGTGTTTATGTCTCTTTAACACAGCAGCAGCACTGTGACATGAACAAGAGACATCTGTACACTTGTGCATGCAACCACAAAATCCACACATTCACATACAGCCACATCTACCAATAGCAGCATCCACAAACATACTTACAAGTACCCCCAGTTCCTTATATAGTTTTATAAACAAAAGTCAACTGGAGACAAGTCCTTACAAAACAGGGTGTAGGGCAGCAAGTCAAGTCACTGGGCCTGTGGGTTATCAGGATATTCAAAGTCATTGAGGCACATAGATAAGGGGGCAAGGGCATAAAGGTGTGGGAACTTGATACCTTCATCTTCCCAAATTTGTCTTCTCCACATTCTGCCATTTCTAGTATCCTGGCCATACAATGTATGCATGTCTCCACTTCTAGAAATATCCAAATGCAAAGCGAGTAGTACACAGTGTGGTGAGGAACACTGCATCACAAGGCCATAACAACAATTCACATTACAACAGAAAATTATGCCATAACATACAATATCCACCACTTCCACTGGCTTTCATTATATGACTCCTAGACCAAAGTTTCTAGATGAATCCAGGTGTAGTTTCAGAAACAAGCCCAGAATGATCAGAGGCTGTGGATGCATTCTGAGGTAGCTGAGGTGCAAAGCTGACAGACAAGTCACAGCACATGCAACAAGCTGATTGATGTCATAACTGCAAAGTTGTTCTGTCCACCAGGGTATTTGTAGCCATCAGGTTGTATCCAACTGATTCAGGCAAAGGTATAATAGTCTACCTGCCATGACTCAAGGTGAGCACTCACAGGTTAAATTTCTTGCTTACAAAATGGAGCATATATATTGGTACAAACTCAATGTTACATTAAACCAGTTATTGAAAAATCAAGACATTTGCGTGTCAGATCAGTGCAGTGATGCTAGGTTCACAGTTAGAAATATTCATAGTTCTGTGTTTAGTCCCAAGAACAGGATACCTTTCAGCATTAAACCCAATAATTGGGTATGTTGAGAAACCTTGAATAAAACTGAAAGCTTCAAATTGTCCTAATCACTATTAGGTGCAACCTGGAGGGCAATAATCACTCCTTTCCAGGGTGTGGATGGCATTATCTTTTGTCACCAACTGTCACTGGAAGTGTTGTCTTCTCCTTGCCTCCTGTTGGAAGTTGCTATCTCTGCACATCCTCTGAGCTGTTCTTGGGCTCAAGCAGCTGCATCATAACCCTTTTTTTCAGCTGTGAATTGCCATAGCTCTTCTTGGTACTGTGAGTGTCCATGTTAGCTGCTGCTTCTCATAATCGCAGTGAGAAATACACAAAGAACAGATATTAGCCCCCAGTGGCACAGGGCTGACATGCATGTATCTGCATCTGTGTCTGTGGTGGCAATCAGACATACAAACACACAGAGACATATGCATTTATCCACACATAATTGCACATGCACGTACAGCCTCTTCCAGCAACAGTCATGCCTAGCCAAGCCCTCTGGTTGCTTATGTGGGTTTACAGACAACAGTGGTCCAGAGGTAAGACACTTCATAAAAAAGTTTGGGACAACAGGCCAAAGAGGTGGGCCTGTTGGTTACCAGAGCATTGGTGGCCATAGAGGCACACATAAGTAGGCATGTACATTATTGCATGGAACATGAAAAATTTACATGTCCAAATTCATCTTCTCAATAGGTAGACCTCTCTAGAGTTTGTAGTCCTGACAGAGTCTTTTGTTATAGTTACTATCAGTTAATCATTTACAGGAGCACTTTTCCAGAACATCTTGCAATTATATATCTTAAAATAGGCACCAGAGGCTTAATTTTCATATGCCTTCCACCTTCTCATCTGGTATTTGTTTTTGGCCTTGTGTTTAAAAAAGAGATATAAACCCTGCTGATCTGTCTTCATGTAGCCATATTTTCTTTGCTCTGCTGGTCATGAGGGCCACAATTGCTCTGATTTAGTCCCATGTTTGGTGGACATGGGTGACAACCAAGAGTCGGTGTTATAAACTCCTTCAGATACATATATGAAAAGCCTAGAGGTTTATGAACAGAGTCTCAGATTGTTTACTTGCAGTATGTCCATAAAATTAACATAATCAATTCTGTAGGCAAGAAGAATCATGTCAGAATATCATAAGAGTTTTATCAGTGGGGAACTGGACTTTTGTATGAAGCTGGAAGGCTATGGCCAAGAAGCTCAAAAGGAAGAATACATAACAAACCAACAACAGTACAGCAGATCCAGTTTGTATCTAACGAACCATAAGCAATCTAACTGTAGTCATTTTATAGTTCAGAATCCAAGCTCAGTAAGAAAAGTTGATTTCTCTCAATTTAATCTCAGATTTAGAAACTCTTAATGGAGGAAGCCTAATCACAAATGTCTTTGATTTTTTAAAGCTATAGTACCAGATATTTTGAATTTTAAGAGATATTAATTAGTGATCATTTTACTCACTCAAAGGCTGGGAGCAATTGAAGTCAGGTGTGTGTGTGTGTATTTTTAGACAAATCAATGTTTGAAATTGTATTTTATTATGAACAGAAATATTGTTTTAATGAAGTTTTTAAAATATTTACATTTTCATGAAAATCAAGAATTTTCATAAGTAGTTTCTGAATTTTGGAGGAATTTAGTAGGAAGGAAAGGTAAAGATTTTGGCTTTTGGTTATAAAAAACAGTCCACCAGAGTGTTACAAATGCTAGAAATCACAAAAAAAAACTTTAAATCTTGAGAAAAACTTTTTAGCTGTATTGTAAATTTATTTACAATAGCTACATTTATTCACAATAGCTACAAAACAATCAAATACCTTGGAATAAACTTAACCAAGGACGTTAAAGATCTCTATGATGAAAATTACAAAACCTTGAAGAAAGAAATAGAAGAGGATACCAAAAAATGGAAAAATCTTCCATGCTCATGGATTGGAAGAATCAATATCATCAAAATGTCCATTCTCCCAAAAGCAATTTATAGATTCAATGCAATACCAATCAAGATACCGAAGACCTTCTTCTCAGATCTGGAAAAAATGGTGCTGAAATTTATATGGAGGCACAAGAGACCTCGAATAGCTAAAGCAATCTTGTACAACAAAAGCAAAGCCGGAGGCATAACAATACCAGATTCCAGGACATACTACAGGGCAGTTGTAATGAAAACAGCATGGTACTGGTACAGAAACAGATGGATAGACCAATGGAACAGAATTGAAACACCAGAAATCAACCCAAACATCTACAGCCAACTTATATTTGATCAAGGATCTAAAACTAATTCCTGGAGCAAGGCCAGTCTATTCCATAAATGGTGCTGGGAAAATTGGATTTCCACGTACAGAATCATGAAGCAAGACCCCTACCTTACACCTTACACAAAAATCCACTCAACATGGATTAAAGACCTAAATCTACGACCTGACACCATGAAGTTACTAGAGAACATTGGAGAAACCCTTCAAGATATTGGCACAGGCAAAGTTTCAGGAAAAGACCCCAAAAGCACAGGCAGTCAAAGCCAAAATCAACTATTGGGATTGCATCAAATTGAGAAGTTTCTGTACTGCAAAACAACCAGTCAGGAGAGTGAAGAGACAACCGACAGAATGGGAAAAAATATTTGCAAACTATGCAACAGATAAAGGGTTAATAACCAGAATCTACAAAGAGATCAAGAAACTCCACAAAAACAAAACCAACAACCCACTTAAGAGATGGGCCAAGGACCTCAATAGACATTTTTCAAAAGAGGAAATCCAAATGGCCAACAGGCACATGAAAAAATGTTCAAGGTCATTAGCAATCAGGGAAATGCAAATCAAAAGCACAATGAGGTTTCACCTCACCCCGGTTAGAATGGCTCACATACACAAATCTACCAACAACAGATGCTGGCGAGGATGTGGGGAAAAAGGGACACTAACCCACTGTTGGTGGGAATGCAAACTGGTCAAGCCACTATGGAAGTCAGTCTGGAGATTCCTCAGAAACCTGAAGATAACCCTACCGTTCGACCCAGCCATCCCACTCCTTCGAATTTACCCAAAGGAATTTAAATTGGCAAACAAAAAAGCGGTCTGCACCCTAATGTTTATTGCAGCTCAATTCACAATAGCTAAGACCTGGAACCAACCTAAATGCCCATCAATGGTAGACTGGATAAAGAAATTATGGGATATGTACTCTTTAGAATACTATACCGCAGTAAGAAACAACGAAATCCAGTCATTTGCAACAAAATGGAGGAGTCTGGAAAACATTATGCTGAGTGAAATAAGCCAGTCCCAAAGGGACAAATACCATATGTTCTCCCTGATCGGTGACAACTGACTGAACACCAAAAAGGAAACCTCTTGAAGTGAAATGGACACTATGGGAAACGGTGACTTGATCAGCATAGCCCTGACTGTTAATGAACAACTTAAAACATTATCCCTCTTAGTAGTTTTTTTGTCTGTTCTACTTAATATGACTGGTTTAATTCTGTAATTAATACACAGTTATTCTTAAGTGTTGAAAATTAACTGAAATGTGATCCCTGTTAAACATAAGAGTGGGAATAAGAGAGGGAAGAAATGTATAATTTGGGACATGCTCAAGCTGACTTGCCCCAAATGGTAGAGTTAGAAACATACCAGGGGATTCCAATTCAATCCCATCAAGGTGGCATGTACCAATGCCATCTCACTAGTCCAAGTAATCAATTTCAGTTCACAATTGATCATAATGAAAGGACTAAGAGTCAAAGAGAGCACACAAACAAGTCTAGTACCTGCTAACACTAACCGATAGAATAAATAAAGGGGAGAGTGATCCAACATGGGAAGTGAGATACTCAGCAGACTCATAGAATGGCAGATATCCTAAACAGCACTCTGGCCTCAGAATCAGCCCTAAAGGCATTCGGATCTGGCTGAAAAGCCCATGAGAGTATTTCAGGCATGGAAAGCCAAGGCACTCTGGCAAAAGATCTCTGTGAGTGAGATCCCAGTGGAAAGAACAGGTCTTCAAAGGAGGAGGTACCTTTCTCTGAAGGGAGGAGAGAACCTCCACTTTTACTATGACTTTGTCTAAACAAGATAAGAGTTGGAAAACTCAAAAGGCTTCCATAGCCTTGGCAACTCATGACTGGAGCATAGGGAGATTACTGATGCCATAGACAGGAGTGTCAATTGGTAAAGTCAACAACAGGAGTCACTGTGCACTTACTCCTCATGTAGGATCTCTGTCCTTAATGTGCTGTGCATTGAGATTTAATGCTATAATGAGTACTCAAACAATATATTTCACTTTGTGTTTCTATGGGGGTGTAAACTGTTGAAATCTTTACTTAATGCATACTAAACTGATCCTCTGTAAAAAAAAAAAAAAGAAATTATCAACTCCCAACTTGACTCTCACTGGGATTAAACATGACAATAGGTCTGATCTGATTTCATCATCATTTAAAAAAAATCATCTATTATTTTTCACTTTATGTTTCTGTGTGGGAGCAAACTGTTGAAATCCTTATTTAATGTATACTAAGCTGATCTTCTGTATATTAAGATAATTGAAAATGAATCTTGATGTGAATGGAAGGGGAGAGGGAGTGGGAAAGCGGAGGGTTGTGGGTGGGAGGGACGGTATGGGGGGGAAGCCATTGTAATCCATAATTCGTACCTTGGAAATTTATATTCATTAAATAAAAGTTTAAAAAAAACAGTAAAAATAAAATTGATAATTCTTAACATCAATGTGAAGAACAAAATTAAATACAAAATTTCTAAAAATGAGTTATCCCACTCAATACTGGTTCCTTCATAATTACCACAAAACTTCAGTGAAGGAAGCCTTGTAATAAAGAAAGGCTAACTGCAAATGGAAGATGATTTTTTTTAAAAAATAGTTTATTTACCAATTTTAACAATCTTGAAAAAATCTGACTACATTACTTGGTGACACAGACATGTTTAAGTAGAAAATACAATAAAAATTATCACTGAAAATATTGCACAACTTCAGGGGTTTCTTCAAAATTTGTTTTATGCAATTTGGTTGATATAAATTAATTAACAGAAATTTAAGCAAAATACATATAACAATTTAACACAACCTTATAATCTAATTTCATTTCATCTTTCTCAAATTTATCTTTAAGTCTTTCCATCATGGGGCTCACAAGAAATTAACATGGATATTGCAGTTGAATGTCAAATCTTCAAAGTACTTATAATAGTGAGATGGATGTGCCAATGCCATCTCACTATTCCAAGTGATCAATTTCAGTTCACAATTGATCATAATGAAAGGACTAAGAGTCAAAGGGAGCACATAAACAAGTCTAGTATCTGCTAACACTAACCGATAGAATAAATAAAGGGGAGAGTGATCCAACATGGGAAGTGAGATACTCAGCAGACTCATAGAATGGCAGATGTCCTAAATAGCACTCTGGCCTCAGAATCAGCCCTAAAGGCACTCGGATCTGGCTGAAAAGCCCATGAGAGTATTTCAGGCATGGAAAGCCAAGGCACTCTGGCAAAAAGATCTCTGTGAGTGAGATCCCAGTGGAAAGAACAGGTCTTCAAAGAGGGAGGTGCCTTTCTCTGAAGGGAGGAGAGAACCTCCACTTTGACTATGACCTTGTCTAAACAAGATAAGAGTTGGAGAACTCAAGGGGCTTCCATAGCCTTGGAAACTCATGACTGGTGCATAGGGAGATTATTGATGCCATAAACAGGAGTGTCAATTTGTAAAGTCAACAACAGGAGTCACTGTGCACTTACTCCTCATGTAGGATCTCTGTCCTTAATGTGCTGTACACTGAGGCTTAATGCTATAACGAGTACTCAAACAGTATATTTCACTTTGTGTTTCTATGGGGGTGCAAACGATTGAAATCTTTACTTTACTTAATGTACACTAAACTGATCTTCTGTAAAAAAAAAAAAAAAAAGAAATTATCAACTCCCAACTTGACGCTCACTGGGATTAAACATGACAATAGGTCTGATCTGATTTCATCATCATTTAAAAAAAAATCATCTATTATTTTTCACTTTATGTTTCTGTGTGGGAACAAACTGTTGAAATCCTTACTTAAGGTATACTAAGCTGATCTTCTGTATATTAAGATAATCGAAAATGAATCTTGATGTGAATGGAAGGGGAGAGGGAGTGGGAAAGGGGAGGGTTGTGGGTGGGAGGGACGGTATGGGGGGGAAAGCCATTGTAACCCATGAGTCGTACTTTGGAAATTTATATTCATTAAATAAAAGATAAAAAAAAAAAAAAACAAAGTACTTATAATATACTGAAGTCCTGTAGAATGTAATTATAAACAACCTTTAAGATACTTGTCTTCTTAATGTACAAAACTGAGTCAAAATTCAACTTAAGGGAGCCATTGCTGTGGCACAATGCGATAATGACCAGGCCTGAAGTGTCAGCATCCCGTATAGGTGATGGATCAAGACCCGGCTGCTCCACTTCCTATCCACCTCTCTGCTATGGCCTGGGAAAACAGTAGAAGATGGCCCAAGACCTTGGGCCCCTGCACTCACATGGGAGACCCAGAAGAAGCTCCTGGCTCCTGGCTTCAGACTGGCACAGCTCCAGCTATTGTGGCCAACTGCAGAGAGAACCATCGGATAAAAGGCCTCTCTCTCTCTCTCTGCCTTTCCTATGTGTAACTCTGAATTTCAAATAAATAAATAAATCTTTAAAAAAAAGAAATTCATGGAACAGTCAGAGTTCCTTTTAAAAATATTCAACTTCAAACAAGCTGTTGAGACAGTTTCTTGTTTTGCTAATGAATGATTTTTAGCTGCAGTATCACTGAACTGAACAAATATGTCACCTTTGAGTGCATAAGGAAAAATAAACTCATGCTAAATAAAACATCATTACCAGACCATCTCTATGTCTAACACTTCAGAAGCTTAGAGATTTAGAGTATTCTTACATTAATTGCAAGAAAGATAAAGGAAAAATTCCTTCTTTTTTGAAATCACCGTTATGAAGTCATGTGGTTATACAAGTTCTGCATTTGTGTGCAAACATGAAACACATTTATCTTCATTCTCCCCGCTTTGTCCCATCAGTTAGCTAGTAGGACTTAACAAATATCTTCCCAAGAAACAAAGATTGAGATGTATTTTATATAAATCCAATAACTGCAGCACTACAGTGATAAGAGAAGCAGTGATAAGAGAAGCAGAACGTTTTGCTATGGTTCATAGGAAAGAGAATAAATCAAAAGTGTTACAACTGAGAAGCTACTTATTTAAATTGCACCACAATACTGCATTTATTTTTACATAAGCACTGGTGGCATAGTTCAATAAATCAGAAATTTAATACTTAGAATTTACCTTGACTTTCAATTATCACCATATTAATAACCAAAAGAATTAGATAAAATACTTACAAAATGGTAATATTAAACCCCACTTTACTAGAATTGGTTTCTTGACACCATTAACTCAGTTTTCTTAAATATATATAGAAAGGGGATAGTGCATCTCAGTTTGCTTACAAGCTGGGAGACCACTTTATTTATTTATTTGACAGGCAGAGTTAAACAGTGAGAGAGAGACAGAGAGAAAGGTCTTCCTTCTGTTGGTTCACCCCCCAAATGGCCACTACGGCCAGCCCACTGTGTCAATCCAAAGCCAGGAGCCAGGTGCTTCCTCCTGGTCTCCCACGTGGGTGTAGGGCCCAAGCACTTGGCCATCCTCCACCGCCTTCCTGGTCCACAGCAGAGAGCTGGACTGGAAGAGGAGCAACCGGGACAGAACTGGCGCCCCAATCAGGACTAGAACCCGGGGTGCCAGAGCCACAGGCGGAGGATTAGCCTAGTGAGCCACAGCACTGGTGGAGACCACTTTAAATTCTGCATTTCCTAACTGCAAACAGAATATAGCACTTATAACAGGTTATAAATAAACTGGTTTTCAAGCACAGAGCCAGTCACAATAATAATAATACACTATTTAAAAAGGCCTAAGGCAATGAATTCCATTTCCAATAGAAAAAAAGAACTGTGCAAACAAGCTTAAAATGACTTTTTCTTTTTGTGCCAGTGTTATAAAATGTAGCTTTTAATAAAGACTTGACATAAATGCCAACAACTTCAGAAAACAATCTGAGTATGTTGGGTGGGTCGGGAGAATGTTATTTCATTTAGGAAAAATAACTTATCTTTTTCTTAATCTTCAATACACACAATTTAAACATATACAGCTGCTGTAACACTTTACACAATCTCTATGTACTGGAGCAATTAACAAGATCTAAATACAATTATATATATATATATATATCACATATATATTTTATTTATTTTTATGTTTTTTTGCTTTTGTTTTTTTTTTCTTTTTTTAACTTTTATTTAATAAATATAAATTTCCAAAGTACAGCTTATGGATTACAATGGCTTTTTACCCCCATAACTTCCCTCCCACCTCCCACTTCCTCTCCCATCCCATTCACATATTCATTTTCAATTATCTTTATATACAGAAGATCAACTTAGTATATATTAAGTAAAGATTTCAACAATTTGCACTCACACAGAAACACAAAGTCTAAAGTACTGTTTGATTACTAGTTATAGCATTGACGCACATTGAACAACACATTGAGGACAGAGATCTTACATGGGGAGAAAGTGCACAGTGACTCTTGTTGACTTAGCAAATTCACACTCTTGTTTATGGCGTCAGTAATCACCCTAGCCTCTTGTCATGAGTTGCCAAGGCTATGGAGCCTTTTGAGTTCGCCAACTCCTATCTTATGTATACTAGATCATAGTCAATGTGGAAGTCCTCTCCTCCCTTCAGAGAAAGGTACCTCCTTCTTTGATGGCCTTTTTTTTTTTTTTACTGGGATTTCACTCACAGATATCTTTCATTTTGGTCTTTTTGCCAGAGTGTCTTGGCTTTTCATGCCTGAAATATTTTCATGGGTTTTAATTATATTTTTAAACACTGTGTGAAGGCTTTACATAAAAATATCATCCTGGTGTTGGCACTGTGGCATAGCAGGTAAAGCTGCTGTCTGCAGTGTTGCCATCCCATACAGATGACAGTTCAAGTCCCAGCTGCTCCACTTCCAATCCAGCTCTATGCTATGAGCTGGGAAAGCAGTGGAAGATGGCCCAAGTCCTTGGGCCCCTGTACCCATGTGAGAGATCTGGAAGAAACTCCTGGCTCCTGGCTTCGGATCAGTGCAGCTCTGGCTGTTGTAGCAAACTGGGGAGCGAACCAGCAGATGAAGACCTCGTTCTTTCTGCCTCTCCTTCTCTCTCGGTGTAACTCTGGCTTTCAAATAAATAAATCTTTAAAAAAATTAAAAAAAAATACCATCCTACTTTTCCCCCTAGTTTCTAAACTTTCCCCCAATACCTGCAGCCATCCAGGAATTCTTAGCAAACTTTTGTGCATGATCTTGATTTCTAATTCCTGACTCTTTGAGGTCAGTGACAAAAGATCAAAACCACCAAAATGATTGTTCACTTTTTTTTTTGGACAGGCAGAGTAGACAGTGAGAGAGAGAGACAGAGAGAAAGGTCTTCCTTTTCTGTTGGTTCACCTTCCAATGACTGCTGTGGCAGGCACGCTGCAGCCGGCGCACTGCGCTGATCTGAATCCAGGAGCCAGGTGACTCTCCTGGTCTCCCATGCGGGTGCAGGGCCCAAGGACTTGGGCCATCCTCCACTGCAATCCCAGACCATAGCAGAGAGCTGGACTGGAAGAGGAGCAACCGGGACAGAATCTGGTGCCCTGACGGGGACTAGAACCCTGTGTGCTGGTGCCGCAGGTGGACGATTAGCCGATTGAGCCACAGCACCAGCCGATTGTTCACTTGAAGTCAGATAAGACCCTTAATATTGGTAACACATCCCTTAAAGGTCCCATCTGGGTGCCGTTATGTTACCAGTTTGCTTATTAATAATTCAAAAAAAAAAGCCATGTGGGCTCTTGTCTCATATTCAGAGAATTCTGAATACTGACATAAATAAACCAGGCAGCATGATAATTTTTAAGCTTTTTATTTAGTGAGAGAAATAGGAGAGTGAGGGCTCTATGAAAAAGAGATAGGGAAATCTGGATTCATACTGGGCACCAGGAGCCAGCCATGTGGAAGAGTATGCAGGCCAGAAAGCATGGAGCGGGTGGCCCAAAGGCCACATGCCCTGGAAGTGCAGGGGCAGCCAATATTCACAATGACAAGAAAAAGCAAAAGAGCAAAAGGGCTAGGCCCACTGTGTCCCAGGCCTTTAATCCACTTCCAAATGGGAGTGGTTAATTAGCCTGATTGGCAGATGGGCACACAGGTGTGGACAGTTAGGGGCATGAGGTCACAGGGGGCATGGTGGAGGCATGGTCATCTAGCACACAAACTTGATCAATTTTAACCTGTATGCCTGCCTATATCACCTTAGCTCAATTAGCCTCATGGGATGAAAGCAGTACTGCATCAACTGGTTCCATGCAGGAGGGGCATGTGAAGGACCTCATCAACCAGTCATCTATACAGTCCAGGTGATAGAGGTGCATGCATACAGAAATCAAATTGGGTTCCCATAAACAAAGTCCATCATACAGATAACACACTCCCAGATCTTTTTCTCTGATCCCTCTCTTCCAGGGTCATAAACACCTTTAGGGAGATGCTGTATAAGGCCTATTCTGTGAGCTATTCTAATTTGTTTCTTTTCACTCAGCTGAGTTGCTGGCAGAGTTTGGCTGGGTTTAGGATGATAGACTGAAACGGGAACTTGTTCCTGATAAGGCAGCAGTGGCTTCTGGGCCAGTTCTGTCCCCTTGCCAAAGCTACTATGGTCAACTGAGACTCCTGAAGCAGAAGCAGAACTTCTGATGAAAAAAACCGACAGGTTCTTGAAACTGCTATGCCTTCTATGACCTTGTCTAAATATGATCAGAGTTGGTGAACTCAAAAGGCTTCCATAGCCTTGGCAACTCATGACTGGAGCCTAGGGTGATTACTGATGCTATAAACAAGAGTGTCAATTTGTTAAGTCAACAACAGGAGTCACTGTGCACTTACTCCTCATGTAGGAACTCTGTCCTTAATGTGCTGTACAATCTGATTTAATGCTATAACTAGTACTCAAACAGTATTTTTCACTCTGTGTTTTTATGTGGGTGCAAACTGTTGAAATCTTTACTTAATATATACTAAACTGATCTGTATATAAGAGAAATGAAAATGAATCTTGATTTGAATGGAAGGGGAGAGGGAGTGGGAAAGGGGAGGGTAGCGGGTGGGAGGGAAGTTATGGGGGGAGAAGCCATTGTAATCCATAAGCTGTACTTTGGAAATTTATATTCATTAAATAAAAGTTTTTAAAAAAAGACATACACGGCTAATGCTAAAAAAATAAAAGTGATGTGACTGATTTGCTAAATTAGTAAAAATGTATGAAAGGTAAGATTCAAGAGTGAAATCCTGTTGTGTCCTCTGTGTAGGTCACATCACCGGTCTTTCAAATTGAAATTACACTGCCCAGGCTGGGGAGGGAGGTGAGGAAGAGAAACAAAAGAAAACAAATGAATTAAGAAGTTTCCCCATCTTTCTCCAAAACATCCTCCTTTCATCTATACCCTAAAGGAGAGTTTTTGTGAGCCTGCTTGCCAAAGCTTGTATCAGGAATTAATTGGGGAAAGTGGGTATAGGAAGTCAGACCAAGAGAAAACTAAAGAAAAGGGAAAAAATGTATGTATGTGTGCGTGCGTGTGTGTGCATGTGTGTGTGTGTATGGAGGGGAGGGTGCTGAAACAATCTTTGTAGTAGTGGGGCCTGGAACAATGGTCAAGGAGGCAGTATGAGGTAGGCCTAGACAAAAAGCTTCTAATGATCTGATAATGGTGAGGGCTTAAGCCTTGCTTTATTTGTGATTTGTTGATAGCTATGAACTGTAGGTTACATTGAATTTCCTTATCAATTACAACTAAGTGGTTTGACTATGATTTTGCAAATATGACCTCTTAAGTTGACTGGGCCACATAGGCCCAAGATTTATTAGGGGTACAGGTGAAACTATATGTGGAATCCCACGTGATCAATGAAAGTTGTAATATCACTTGCACAATCATCCTTGTACATGTATAAAAGGTTACCAATATGTACAAGCTAATAGATACAAACAGAAGTGCTATTTATATAAATATATTTGTACTGATGGATATGATTAAGAAGAAATTGAAATTAGAGTTATTTCAGTCATATTCATAGAGTCAAGCTTAAATCAATATAGTCACATTATGGAAAAATACCTATTTATAGGAAGAGTTATTTATGAAGTTTCTCATATGTTGGTCCAAAATATGATGTGATTATTTGTGCTTGATTTATAGAAATCAAGCAGTGTCAGTTATGTTCCTGTATGTAACAGCTATGTATGTTATAGTTATTCTAACTTTGAGCATAGCAACTTACTTATAATTTTTAAAATTTCATCTGTAAAAGCTATAATCTTATCTACCATTTTCTACTTTACTGAAATTTAAATGTACAACTCTGAAATAACAGTGAAATGGAAATTACTTTTAGTGGAAGTTATAATAAAGATATATGGAAAAAAAACTGCTATGCCTTCAACCACACCATACCTTCACCACACCCCTGTGTGAACTCATGCCCCTACCTGGCCACACCTGTGTGCCCACTGGCCAATCTGGTTAATTAACCTTTTTGGAAGTGGATTAAAAGCCTCAGACATGGTGTGCCTGGCCTTTTTCCTTTTCTTTGGCCTTTTGCCATTGCAAGTGCTTGCTGCCCCTGTGCCTCCAGGGCATGTGGCCTTCGGGCACCCACTCCATGCTTCCTGGCCTGCATGCTCCTCCACATGGCTGACTCCTGGTACTCAGTATGAATCCAGATTTCTCTCTCTTTTTGCTAGGGCCCTCACTCTCCTATGCATCTTTCTCACTGAACAAAAAGCTTAAAACGTATCATGCTACCTCATTCACTTATGCCAGTATTCAGAATTCTTCTCTGAATATTAGGCAAGAGCCCACACAGGCTTATTAATATTGATGATTTATGGTAATATCGTATGGTTCCCCAAGTTCCAGTATCAGCAGGGTCATTCACAGGATCCACGTCCGCCTTAGTTGGTGAGGTGGGGCTAGTGATAGGCCAGAGCTCAGGTAGTGACTGCTCCCCCTGACCCCCCATGGCACCACCAAGGGGCAGCTCATGCCAGCCCCTGGGGGTGGGGGCACAGGGATGGGCCACAGGCTCCACTGGGGTCATGATGCTTGCCTCCAGCAAATCCATGATGTAGGGGGGTGGGTCAAGAAGACAAAGCACTTCCCCACGCTGGACCCTCATGGGTGGCAGTGGCCATGGAGCTACTGGGTTTAATACAGGTCAGAAGAGGTGGTGCATGGCCATTGCAGCTGCCTCAGCTGCTGCCACCACCACTGACAACCCCGCTGTGGCCTCAGGCCTCATTCTACTCCACCTCAGCTCATGGCGGCAGCCCAAGAATAAACTTTTAAGCAGAGAATCATCAATGTTGTAACAGACAGGGCAACCAACAATTTGACCATTCTGAGCTTCCATCTACTTACGTTTTTGTGCTGTTTGATTTACTTTAGCAGTTTCAAGAACCTGTCAGTTTTTTTCATCAGAAGTTCTGAAATTTTTAATTAGTTCACTTTGTAAGAAATTTGTGGTTATAAATAGTTGTTTTGATTTTTTTCTGGATTTTATTTTATTTTTTTTTATCTTTTATTTAATGAATATAAATTTCCAAAGTACGTCTCATGGGTTACAATGGCTTTCCCCCCCATATCGTCCCTCCCACCCACCACCCTCCCCTTTCCCACTCCCTCTCCCCTTCCATTCACATCAAGATTCATTTTCGATTATCTTAGTATACAGAAGATCAGCTTAGTATACCTTAAGTAAGGATTTCAACAGTTTGTTCCCACACAGAAACATAAAGTGAAAAATAATAGATGATTTTTTTTAAAATGATGATGAAATCAGATCAGACCTATTGTCATGTTTAATCCCAGTGAGAGTCAAGTTGGGAATTGATAGTTTCTTTTCTTTTTTTTTTTTTAACAGAAGATCAGTTTAGTGTACATTAAGTAAAGATTTCAACAGTTTGCACCCCCATAGAAACACAGAGTGAAATATACTGTTTGAGTACTCGTTATAGCATTAAGCCTCAGTGTACAGCACATTAAGGACAGAGATCCTACATGAGGAGTAAGTGCACAGTGACTCCTGTTGTTGACTTTACAAATTGACACTCCTGTTTATGGCATCAATAATCTCCCTATGCACCAGTCATGAGTTTCCAAGGCTATGGAAGCCCCTTGAGTTCTCCGACTCTTATCTTGTTTAGACACGGTCATAGTCAAAGTGGAGGTTCTCTCCTCCCTTCAGAGAAAGGCACCTCCCTCTTTGAAGACCTGTTCTTTCCACTGGGATCTCACTCACAGAGATCTTTTTGCCAGAGTGTCTTGGCTTTCCATGCCTGAAATACTCTCATGGGCTTTTCAGCCAGATCCGAGTGCCTTTAGGGCTGATTCTGAGGCCAGAGTGCTATTTAGGACATCTGCCATTCTATGAGTCTGCTGAGTATCTCACTTCCCATGTTGGATCACTCTCCCCTTTATTTATTCTATCGGTTAGTGTTAGCAGATACTAGACTTGTTTATGTGCTCCCTTTGACTCTTAGTCCTTTCATTATGATCAATTGTGAACTGAAATTGATCACTTGGACTACTGAGATGGCATTGGCACATGCCACCTTGATGGGATTGAATTGGAATCCCCTGGTATGTTTCCAACTCTACCAATTGGGGCAAGTCAGCCCGAGCATGCCCCAAATTATACATCTCTTCCCTCTCTTATTCCCACTTTTATGTTTAACAGGGATCACATTTCAGTTAATTTTCAACACTTAAGAATAACTGTGTGATAATTACAGAATTAAACCAGTCATATTAAGTAGAACAGACAAAAAAAAAATACTATGAGGGATAATGTATTAAGTTGTCCATTAGCAGTCAGGGCTATGCTGATCAAGTCACCATTTCTCATAGTGTCCATTTCACTTCAGGAGGTTTCCTTTTTGGTGTTCAGTCAGTTGTCACCGATCAGGGAGAACATATGGTATTTGTCCCTTTGGGACTGGCTTACTTCACTCAGCATGATGTGTTCCAGATTCCTCCATTTTGTTGCAAATGACTGGATTTCGTTGTTTCTTACTGCGGTATAGTATTCTAAAGAATACATATCCCATAATTTCTTTATCCAGTCTACCATCATCAAAATGTCCATTCTCCCAAAAGCAATTTATAGATTCAATGCAATCCCAATCAAGATACCAAAGACATTCTTCGCAGATCTAGAAAAAATGATGCTGAAATTCATATGGAGGCACAAGAGACCTCGAATAGCTAAAGCAATCTTGTACAACAAAAACAAAGCCGGAGGCATCACAATACCAGATTTCAGGACATACTACAGGGCAGTTGTAATCAAAACAGCATGGTACTGGTACAGAAACAGATGGATAGACCAATGGAACAGAATTGAAACACCAGAAATCAATCCAAACATCTACAGCCAACTTATATTTGATCAAGGATCTAAAACTAATTCCTGGAGCAAGGACAGTCTATTCAATAAATGGTGCTGGGAAAACTGGATTTCCACGTGCAGAAGCATGAAGCAAGACCCCTACCTTACACCTTACACAAAAATCCACTCAACGTGGATTAAAGACCTAAATCTACGTCCTGACACCATTAAGTTATTAGAGAACATTGGAGAAACCCTTCAAGATATTGGCACAGGCAAAGAATTTCTGGAAAAGACCCGGGAGGCACAGACAGTCAAAGCCAAAATCAACTATTGGGATTGCATCAAATTGAGAAGTTTCTTTACTGCAAAACAACCAGTCAGGAGAGTGAAGAGACAACCGACAGAATGGGAAAAAATATTTGCAAACTATGCAACAGATAAAGGGTTAATAACCAGAATCTACAAAGAGATCAAGAAACTCCACAAAAACAAAACCAACAACCCACTTAAGAGATGGGCCAAGGACTTCAATAGACATTTTTCAAAAGAGGAAATCCAAATGGCCAACAGGCACATGAAAAAATGTTCAAGGTCACTAGCAATCAGGGAAATGCAAATCAAAAGCACAATGAGGTTTCACCTCACCCCGGTTAGAATGGCTCACATACAGAAATCTACCAACAACAGATGCTGGCGAGGATGTGGGGAAAAAGGGACACTAACCCACTGTTGGTGGGAATGCAAACTGGTTAAGCCACTATGGAAATCAGTCTGGAGATTCCTCAGAAACCTGAATATAACCCTACCGTTCGACCCAGCCATCCCACTCCTTGGAATTTACCCAAAGGAGTTTAAATTGATAAAGAAAAAAGCGGTCTGCACCCTAATGTTTATTGCAGCACAATTCACAATAGCCAAGATCTGGATTTTATTTTTTTTCACTTTTATTTAGTAAATATAAATTTCCAAAGTACAGTTTATGGATTACAATGGCTTTTCCCCCCATAACTTCCCCCTCACCCACAACCCTCCCATCTCCCGCTCCCTTTCCCATTCCATTCACATCAAAATTCATTTTCAATTCTCTTTATAAACAGAAAATCAATTTAGTATATATTAAGTAAAGATTTCATCAGTTTGCACCCACAAAGAACATAAAGTGTAAAATACTGTTTCAGTACTAGTTATAGCATTAAATCACATTGAACAACACATTAAGGACAGAGATCCTACATGAGGAGTAAGTGCACAGTGACTCCTGCTGACTTAACAAATTGACACTCTTGTTTAAGGTGTCAGTAATCTCCCTAGGCTCTAGTTATGACTTGCCAAGGCTTTGGAAGCCTTTTGAGTTCACCAACTTTGATCTTATTTCAACAAGCTCGTAGTGAAAGTGGACATTCTTTCCTCCCTTCAGAGAAAGATACCTCCTTCTTTGATGGCCCATTCTTTCTACTGGAATCTCACTCATAGAGGTTTTTGGCTTCTGCACGACCGAGCCACTGCACTCATGATGACTTGGGGAGTGAATCAGCAGATAGATCTTCCTCTTTGTCTCTCTCTGTATCTTTGCTCTTTAATGAAAACCTGGAGTCCATCACTAAAAATTACTTCTGCAGATGAGAGTCATAATCTCCAAGCATCAGGCCAACAAAAGCTCATTAGGAATTGTTCTCCTGTAGAATTCTGACAGGTACTAGGCACAAAGTTCAAAAGTCTGAGACACCTGAAATAAAAAAATTTGTTCATAATTTTCAGAGATGCCAATGTTTCAAATTGTAATAAATTTCAACAGTTCATTGAGTATCCTATAATTATTTTCTCTTGTTTTATCTCCATCAGCAGTTTCACACATCTGTTATTTTTCAGAGTTCTGGAAATTCTTGGTTACTCCATTGATCTTTCATGAGAAACCTGTCTTCCTAATGCTGATGTTTGTTCCATCTCACACATATCCATGAATCCAGCAAGGTATGCCACATCAGTTTGAACCTTGCTGCTGATTCTGATCCAACACCACATATATATCTTCTTTACCTCCTCTCCAGTCAATGTATACTTGAGTCTATTTCTCAGGAAGGTGATGAGAAGGAGGCATCCCTTAGGTTGTGGGGATCTCATTCTAGATCCTGAGCTGTTCAGGCATCCTTCTGAGAGCTCTTGTGGTGAGAAAAGTTCACAGAGTGGCAAAGGCTGAGCTTCGTGGGACCTCTATCAGCAGCAGACTGGAGAAACTGTGTTTGGCTGCATGAAGAAAAAGACCTCTGCTCCACTTCCCATCCAGCTCTCTGCTATGGCCTGGGTAAGCAGTAGAAGATGGCCCAAGTACTTGGGTCCCTGCACCCATGTGGGAGACCTGAAAGAAGCTCCTGACTCTTGGCTTTGGATCGGTGCAGCTCCAGCCATTGTGGCCATCTGGGGAATGAACCAGCAGATGGAAGACCTCTCTCTCTCTCTCTGCCTCTCCTTCTCTCTCTGTGTAACTCTGACTTTCAAATAAATAAATAAATATTAAGAACTAAAAGAGAAAATACCCCCTCTCTGTTTGGGTCTCAGGCTTTTGGATAAAAATCTGCCTGGGCCTTATGCTGGCATAAATAATATTAAATACTTCCTGTTAAAGGCTCTGGTGTCTCATCTCTGTACAAAAATCCCACTACAGGATGGCCCCTCACATCTGGTTCAAAGACCTGTATGGGTCCCATTCACCAGGCCCTCTGGACCCAAGGCTCTGTGTGTGTGGCTCCTACTAGAATCCTGCCCCAGGGTGATATGGCATTCTGGGGTGGTGGAGGGGACTATAACCTTTCTGAGCCTCTGTTTTCTACCTGCAAAATAGGAATACACTTCACAGGGTTGTGTTGAGGAATAAAAATGATGTCTGCCAATGCCTTCAGAACCATTTCTGGGATGTCTGAAACACTCACAAACATTGAAAAAAGAGTGACCTTGAAAGGTCATCAGGACTACTTTCCCATCCCAGTTCTCGGAAAACATCTGACCTATTTTATTGAAGCCCTTCAAGTATGTATGCGGAAGTCTTCAAATAGTTCATGGAAAATGTGTATGATGAAAAATTTATGCTTGATTTTCAAAACCTTTTGTATGAAAGTAAATTTCTTTTTTTTAAATTTTTTTTGACAGGCAGAGTGGACAGTGAGAGAGAGACAGAGAGAAAAGTCTTCCTTTTGCTGTTGGTTCACCCTCCAATGGCCGCTGCGGCTGCCGCACTGCAGCTGGCGCACGGCGCTGATCCGAAGGCAGGAGCCAGGTGCTTCTCCTGGTCTCCCATGCAGGTGCAGGGCCCAAGCACTTGGGCCATCCTCCACTGCACTCCCGGGCCACAGCAGAGAGCTGGCCTGGAAGAGGGGCAACTGGGACAGAATCTGGCACCCCGACCGGGACTAGAACCCAGTGCGCCGGCGCCGCAAGGTGGAGGATTAGCCTATTGAGCCACGGCGCTGGCCATATGAAAGTAAATTTCCTTAACTCCATTTTCCATGAACTTTTTGAAGTACTTCTGATAGTCTCAAACACCCACAGCTTACTGAGCAAACTGCCCTGTCTGTTCCATTCTCTACATGCAGAACTTCCCCTTGCTACAGAATCTGCCCAACCTGGACCTCAGAGAGAGTCAGTTACTGAAAGGCTCTTCACAGAACCTCTTTCAACACAAGTGTCTCCCAGCAGCACTCCCCACCCCAGACTCCCTTGCCAGGCTAAACCATTCTCTTTCTTTTTACTTTCTGCTTTCCTCATGTCTCCCGATCTCCAGATTATTGTCAAACTTCAGGTGTCCTGTCAAGTACCTTGAGGAACAACATGTCAGACTCCCTGAATCAGAATTGGAGGGGTAAATTTGATGAAGCAAGAGACAGGCAAAGAGCCAGCACTGTGGTGCAATGGGTGAAGCCGCCACCTGCAGTGCTGGCACCCCACATGCATGCCAGTTTGAGTCCTGGCTGCTTCACTTCTGATCCAGGTCTATGCTACCTCCTGAGAAAGTAGTAGAAGATGGCCAAAGCCCTTGGGCCCTTGCACCCATGTGGGAGACCCAGAAGTAGTTCCTGGCTCCTGGCTTTGGATAGGCACAGCTCGGACTGTTGCAGCCATACAGGGAATGAACTAACAGTGGAAGACCTTTCTCTTTCTCTCTCTCTCTGCCTCTGCCTCTCTGTAACCCTGTCTTTCAAATAAATAAATCCTTTAATAAAAAAACAGGCAAAAGGGAATGGTGGGGTTGGGGTGGGGTTTGCCAGTTTGTGGCATTGTCCTGGTGCCATAGGGGAGATACAGTGTGAATGGGGGGGGGTGTCTCAGGTCCCTAAACATTTGTTCTGGGGCTTGACCTTGTGGGTGTGTAGGGCTGAGGAATGGGGAGTTAATGCTTTGGGGGCAGGTACCTTTCAGAAGCGGGCTGCATCGTGGCCCAGGTCATGGTGCAAGCTGCAGTCATCAACTGCAGGAGAAAGATGTGGGAGAGGAGAATCTGGGTCATAGTAAGGATCCCTGAGATGTGGGACTCTGGAGATGATTCCAGGTTCCTTGCAGTGAGTGGATCCAGTTCTGGGTCAGGGCCATATAGATGCATTCCATTCCAAAGCATGACCTGGGTCTCTCCAGCTCTGCCTATCACAGTGGCTACAGTGTTGTCTGTGGCCAGCAGACATCAACCTGTAAGCTGTGACCACTGAACAGAGCCAGGACAGTGCCGACAGGTGTGCTCACAGCTGCTGGCAGCCCTAGTTCGAGGGACTGGTGGACGTCTGTGGTCAGACACTGGATAGAAGGTGGCCAGAGGCAGAGATAGTGGAACAGATACGGGAACCATGTAACTGAACCCAACAAGGGATCGGAGCTCTGGGATGGAAGAAGGGAGTGAGGGCAGTGGGAAGGTGGGGACAGGGAAGAGTTGAGTTTGCATGGGGACTGGAGACAGGAAAGGGAGTCTGCAGGAAGCAGACAAAGGATGGGCAGAGCAGAGTGAGGCCCAGCGCGAGAATGCTGGGGCTGGGCTCAGGGTTGGGAAGGATGAGGTCCGTGGGGGATGAGGATAATGCTGAGAAGCAGCCTCGCACATGAAAGGGAAGCGGGGAGGAGCTGGAGGAAGGGCAGACTCAGAATACCAGCAGTGTCACCTACAGAATCTTTTCTTTATGTTTCACTGTGGTGAGTTTGATTACAAAACGTGTTGTGGTGAGGATCTCTTTTGGTCATGTTTACTAGGGGTTCTATGAGCTTCCTGTACTAGGATATCTCTGTCCTTCTCCAAACCCAGGAAATTTTCTGCTATATCTCACTAAAAAGGTCTTCTAATCCTTTCTCCCTCTCCATGCCTTCAGGAACTCCTAGAACCTGAATGTTGAGTTTTTTAATAGTATCCTGTAGATTCCTGACAATATTTTTTAGATCTCTGATTTCCTCTTCTTTTCTTTGGTTTGACTGTATACTTTCCTGTGCTCTGTCTTCTAAGTCCAATATTCTCTCTTTTGCTTCACTCATTCAGTTTTTAAGGCTCTCTAATGTGTTTCTCATTTGATCTATTGAATTCTTCATTTCGATTTCTCTTCACTATCACTGTTTCATGTTCTACTAGTTGCTTCATTTCATTTTGATTCTTCCTTAATATTTCATTTTTGCAAGAGAGATTTTCTATCCTGTCTAGTAAGGATTTCTGTAGTTCAAGAATTTGTTTTAGAGAACTTCTTAATGTTCTTATCAATTTTTTGAGATCTGTTTCTTGCATTTCTTCTATGTCATCATCTTCATAATCTTGAATTGGGGTGTCTTGTTCATTTGGGGGCGTCATAGTGTCTTCCTTGCTCTTGTTTCCTCAGTTTCTATATTTGTTGCTTGGCATTGTGGATCTATTCTTTGGTTTCTTCACTGTGGTGTTTTTGCTCATTTTACTAGATTAAGTGGACTCTAGATTAAGTGGACTGTCTGCTTTTGATGGTTCCTTAGAGGCTTATTATGGGTGTGGCCAGAGAGCTCTGTTTGGTTCTTCAGGGTTAAGGGTGTGCCAAAGGTACACACCCATGTTGTTTCTCTCTCTCTCTCTCTCTTAACTCAGAAGGGAAGTAATTATGCTCAGCTGAGCAGAACTGAGGGTAGTCAATGTATGAAATCTGGCCCCTGTGGGTATAATATTTGCTCTGCCCCAAGGACCACACAAAGGATCTATGCAGTCCTCCCTGTGATCTCAAATTTCCCTGAAGTCTCCCACTGGGTTGCCAAGGTTACTGAGTGTGTGTACTCCATGAGTTCTCTCCCACACCCTCAGATTTTCACAGTCTCAGTTCATTAGCTCCACACCTTCACTAGGTCTTAACCTCCTGTTATTTCTCCCCTCAGGAGTCAGGATTTTCTGCTTGATTGATGGCAGGCGCCGCTTTACATATGTCCAAAATGGTGCTTGCTCTTTGTCTTGCTTGCCTTTGTAAGCTGAGTGGAGAGAGAGGCTCATGTCCATGCTGGTCCCTTTATTTATTTATTTATTTATTTATTTATTTATTTATTTATTTATTTATTTTCTCTCCTCTAGTTAGCCTGGTGAACGTTCCCCAGTGGGGCTTCAAGTCTCGTTCCCTCTAGGCTCTTTCTGCCATTTTCCCGCCAATGTCTCGGGCTACTGAACTCACCTCCCCTTCCAGTGCTGGTGCACTGACTCTGCAGCTGGGCTCCCGAGCTGTGGGCATCCTTGTTCTCCCCGTAGGTCTTCTGTGTCACATCCACTAGATCCAAAAGAGTTTCTTCTGAAATTTTTTATTCCCAAGCCTTTCGCTGAAACTACAGTAACTGCACTTTTATTAAACTATCTTTTCCCAGACTATCAGTGCATGCGCTCACTATTCTGCCATCTTGGCTCCACCCATTATTAACAATATTTTAAGAAAATCTTGTTGGTTTTACACAGGGAACTAAATTTTAGTTTTATGTTAGTATACTTTTCATACTAAAGCTTGAGTTTTAGAAACACAGAAATCATTTTTATTTAATCTTGCTCAACCCAATCTCTCAAAGGATTTCATTTTTATAAGCTATTAATATATTTTTACTTATTTATAATTATCATTAGTTAAAATATATTCTATAGATTTATTTATCAAAACATATTTTATGTTTATATTTTAAAAAAATTTTAGATCTACTTACCTAGTTTTCTTTTATATTTTATATTTTTCTAATTATTTGGAAACATTTCTTTAAAAATATGTATGAGCAAAACATTTTTAACAAATGTACATATTAGCTTTTCATTCTATTTTATGTATTTTTCTTCTTCTTTTTAAATTTGTTGGTTCTTTGAGATTTTTAGATTTTTTTTTACTTTTTTCTTTTTAATGTTGTTTTTACATATAGAATTTTTGCCCTTAGTTACTTTGAAGTAGTCTTGAATTGCTTATCACTTATGAATAATTTTGATTAAATTTCTAAAATTTATAAAAGGTAAAAATTTCATATATTTATTATGTACAATTTGAAGAAAATAATATTTCCTATCTACCCTCATAACCTCCCTTGCTCCCACCCTCACTCCTCATTCCTTACTTGTTTTTGAGTTTCTGTAATGACATACCTCCAATTTACTTTATAAGCACAAGCTAAACCTTCCACTAAATAAAGAATTCAGCAGGGCCCAGCCCCGTGGCACAGTAGGTTAATCCTCCACCTGCAGGGCCGGCGTACCATGTGGGTGCCAGTTCTAGTCCCAGCTGCCCTTCTTCCAGTCCAGCTCTCCACTGTGGCCTGGGAGAGCAGTAGAAGACGGTCCAAGTCCTTGGACTCCTGCACCCATGTGGGAGACCAGGAAGAAGTGCCTGCTTCTGGCTTCAGATGGGCACAGCTCCGGACATTGCAGCAATTTGGGGAGTGAACCAATGGAAGGAAGACCTTTCTCTCTGTCTCTCCCTCTCACTGTCTGTAACTAATTTTCAAATAAAATAAATAAAATCTTTAGAAAAAAGAATTCAACAAGTAGTTAGTAGAAAATCCACTGTTCCTCAGAAGTATATGTAAGTATTATAAACTATAAACAATCATCAAATTTTCAAATGTAGATTTCATTAATATATACTACATTTTATAGTGCTGTATATTAACACAAATTAGAGAAAACATGATATTTGGTGTATTCACTGAGCATAGCCAAATGAATTCATTTTTATTGTAAAATCAGGATTTCAATCTTTTTATGGCTGAGTAGTATTTCATCATGTATATATACCAAATTTCTTTACTCTAAGCTGATGGATATTTTGGTTGACTCCATATCTTTTTTTTTTCTTTGACAGGCAGAGTGAACAGTGAGAGAGAGACAGAAAGGTCTTCCTTTACCATTGGTTCACCCCCCAATGGCTGCTGCAGCTGGCATGCTGCAGATGGCGCAATGCACTGATCTGAAGCCAGGAGCCAGGTGCTTCTCCTGGTCTCCCATGTGGGTGCAGGGCCCAATGTCCTGGGCCATCCTCCACTGCACTCCCAGGCTATAGCAGAGAGCTGGACAGGAAGAAGGGCAACTAGGACAGAATCCGGCGCCCCGACCAGGACTAGAACCCGGTGTGTCAGCGCCACAGGCTGATTAGCCTATTGAGCCATGGTGCCAGACAACTCTATATCTTAAATACTGTGAATTGAGCTGCTGTAAACATGGGGATTCAGATAATCCATTTAAATGCAGTATATCAACAATTTATACAAGCTTACTTGTTAACAGTTAAAATATACTGTTTTTATAGAATTCACAAAACCAAAAGTCATTAAATAGATATCAAAATATTTATCACATTTACATTCACTTAATTTATATTCAATAAATTTTTGACATTAGTTATGAAAGCTGAAATATCAGGCAAGAATAATCTAGTTAAACTGCTATCCTTGAAACATAGAACACCATTCTACTTTGACATAATTTTGGTTACATTTATGTTTTTATGATCTTAAATATCTAACAGATATCAATATGATCCAGTAAGCACATGTACAAACATATGCTAACAAACTTAAAGACATCTTTATTTTACCAACATACTTTAGCTATTCATCAAAGATTTTTAGAAGTCCAATATACTAAAAGACATATAGCTTAATTTAATAGTTTTAATTTATGTATTGATTATCTATAAAGCAATTAAAACACAGTTCTGAGGGGATTTTTTATAACTAGACACAAAATAAAATATGTATACAGTTTAACACATGTATAACACATATCACCAGAAAAAAATCAAGCAGTTTTTATCACCTATAAAGAAAGTTCTACTTTCTTTTTTTTAACTTTTATTTAATGAATATAAATTTCCAAAGTACAGCTCATGGATCACAATGGCTTTCCCCCCACAACGTCCCTCCCACCCGCAACCCTCCCCCTTCCCAACCCCTCTCCCCTTCCATTCACATCAAGATTCATTTTCGATTCTCTTTATATACAAAAGATCAGTGTAGCATACATTAAGTAAAGATTTCAACTGTTTGCTCACACACAGAAACATAAAGTAAAAAATAATCGATGATTTTTTAAATGATGATGAAATCAGATCAGAACTATTGTCATGTTTAATCCCAGTGAGAGTCAAGTTGGGAGTTGATAATTTCTTTTTTTTTTTTTTTTTTTTTACAGAGGATAAGTTTAGTATACATTAAGTAAAGATTTCACCAGTTTGCACCCCCATAGAAACACAAAGTGAAATATACTGTTTGAGTTCTCGTTATAGCATTAAATCTCAAAGTACAGAACATTAAGGACAGAGATCCTACATGAGGAGTAAGTGCACCGTGACTCCTGTTGTTGACTTTACAAACTGACACTCCTGTTTATGGCATCAGTAATCTCCCTATGCACCAGTCATGAGTTTCCAAGGCTATGGAAGCCCTCTGAGTTCTCCGATTCTTATCTTGTTTAGACAAGGTCATAGTCAAAGTGGAGGTTCTCTCCTCCCTTCAGAGAAAGGTACCTCCTTCTTTGAAGACCTGTTCTTTCCACTGGGATCTCACTCACAGAGATCTTTCATTCAGGCTTTTTTTTTTGCCAGAGTGTCTTGGCTTTTCATGCCTGAAATACTCTCATGGGCTTTTCAGCCAGATCGGAATGCCTTTAGGGCTGATTCTGAGGCCAGAGTGCTGTTTAGGACATCTGCCATTCTATGAGTCTGCTGAGTATCTCGCTTCCCATGTTGGATCACTCTCCCCTTTATTTATTCTATCAGTTAGTATTAGCAGGTACTAGACTTGTTTATGTGCTCCCTTTGACTCCTAGTCCTTTCATTATGATCAATTATGAACAGAAATTGATCACTTGGACTAGTGAGATGGCATTGGTACATGCCACCTTGATGGGATTGAATTGGAGTCCTCTGGTATGATTCTAACTCTATCATTTGGGGCAAGTCATATTGAGCATGCCCCGAATTGCACATCTCCTCCCTCTCTTATTCCCACTCTTATGTTTAACAGGGATCACATTTCAGTTAATTTTCAACACTTAAGAATAACTGTGTATTAATTACAGAATTAAACCAGTCATATTAAGTATAACAGACAAAAAAATACCAAGAGGGATAATGTATTAAGTTGTTCATTAACAGTCAGGGCTGTGCTGATCAAGTCACCATTTCTCATAGTGTCCATTGCACTTCAACAGGTTTCCTTTTTGGTGTTCAGTCAGTTGTCACCGATCAGGGAGAACATATGGTATTTGTCCCTTTGGGACTGGCTTATTTCACTCAGCATGATGTGTTCCAGATTCCTCCATTTTGTTGCAAATGACTGGATTTCATTGTTTCTTACTGTGGTATAGTATTCTAAAGAGTACATATCCCATAATTTCTTTATCCAGTCTACCATTGATGGGCATTTAGGTTGGTTCCAGGTCTTGGCTATTGTGAATTGAGCTGCAATAAACATTAGGGTGCAGACCGCTTTTTTGTTTGCCAATTTAAATTCCTTTGGGTAAATTCGAAGGAGTGGGATGGCTGGGTCGAACGGTAGGGTTATCTTCAGGTTTCTGAGGAATCTCCAGACTGACTTCCATAGTGGCTTGACCAGTTTGCATTCCCACCAACAGTGGGTTAGTGTCCCTTTTTCCCCACATCCTCGCCAGCATCTGTTGTTGGTAGATTTGTGTATGTGAGCCATTCTAACAGGGGTGAGGTGAAACCTCATTGTGGTTTTGATTTGCATTTCCCTGATTGCTAGTGATCTTGAAGACTTTTTTATGTGCCTGTTGGCCATTTGGATTTCCTCTTTTGAAAAATGTCTATTGAGGTCCTTGGCCCATCTCTTAAGTGGGTTGTTCGTTTTGTTTTTGTGGAGTTTCTTGATTTCTTTGTAGATTCTGGTTATTAACCCTTTATCTGTTGCATAGTTTGCAAATATTTTTTCCCATTCTGTCGGTTGTCTCTTCAGTCTCCTGACTGGTTGTTTTGCAGTACAGAAACTTCTCAATTTGATGCAATCCCAATAGTTGATTTTGGCTTTGACTGTCTGTGCCTCCCGGGTCTTTTCCAGAAACTCTTTGCCTGTGCCAATATCTTGAAGGGTTTTTCCAATGTTCTCTAATAACTGATGGTGTCAGGTCGTAGATTTAGGTCTTTAATCCATGTTGAGTGGATTTTTGTGTAACGTGTAAGGTAGGGGTCTTGCTTCATGCTTCTACATGTGGAATTCCAGTTTTCTCAGCACCATTTATTGCATAGACTGTCCTTGCACCAGCAATTGATTTCTGGTGTTTCTATTCTGTTCCATTGGTCTATCCATCTGTTTCTGTACCAGTATCATGCTGTTTTGATTACAACTGCCCTGTAGTATGTCCTGAAATCTGGTATTGTGATGCCTCCGGCTTTGTTTTTGTTGTACAAGATTGCTTTAGCTATTCGAGGTCTCCTGTGCCTCCATATGCATTTCAGCATCATTTTTTTCTAGATCTGAGAAGAATGTCTTTGGCATCCTGATTGGAATTGCATTGAATCTATAAATTACTTTTGGGAGAATAGACATTTTGATGATGTTGATTCTTCCAATCCGTGAGCATGGAAGATTTTTTTATTTTTTGGTATCCTCTTCTATTTCTTTCTTCAAGGTTTTGTAATTTTCATCATAGAGATCTTTAACGTCCTTGGTTACGTTTATTCCAAGGTATTTGGTTAGAATTTAATTGAGGATTTTTGCGTCTATGTTCATCAGGGATATTGGTCTATAATTTTCTTTCAGTGCTGCATCTTTCTCTGGCTTAGGGATTAAGGTGATGCTGGCTTCATAGAAAGAATTTGGGAGGACTCCGTCTTTTTCGATTGTTCTGAATAGTTTGAGAAGAAATGGTATTAGTTCTTCTTTAAATGTCTGGTAGAATTCAGCAATGAATCTATCTGGCCCTGGGCTTTTCTTTGTTGGGAGGGCCTTTATTACTGTTTCAATTTCTGTTTCAGTTATGGGTCTATTTAGGTTTGCTATGTCTTCATGGTTCAATTTAGGTAGATTGCATGTGTCCAGGAATCTATCCATTTCTGATAGATTGTCCTGTTTGCTGGCATACAAGTCCTTGTAGTAATTTCTGATGATTCTTTTTATTTCTGTGGTGTCTGTTGTTACGTTTCCTTTTTCATCTCTGATTTTATTGATTTGGGTCTTTTCTTTTTTTAGTTAGTTGGGCCAATGGGGTGTCAATTTTGTTTATTTTTTCAAAAAACCAGCTTCTCGCTTGGCTGATTTTTTGTAATTTTTTTTTTTTTTGGATTCAATCCTGTTAATTTCTTTTCTGATTTTTATTATTTCTATTCTCCTACTAGATTTGGGTTTGGTTTGCTGCAGATTTTCTAGATCCTTGAGATGTGCTGAAAGCTCATTTATTTGGTACCTTTCCAATTTCTTGATATAGTCACCTATTGCTATAAACTTGCCTCTCAATACTGTTTTTGCTGTATCCCATAAGTTTTGATATGTTGTGTTGTTATCCTCATTTACTTCCAGAAATTTTTTGATTTCTCTCTTAATTTCTTCTATGACCCAGTGTTCATCCAGGAGCATGTTGTTCAGTCTCCATGTGTTTGCATATTTCTAGGGTTTCCTGAGTTGGTAATTTCCAGCTTCATTCCTCTGTGGTCTGAGAAGCTGCATGGTATGATTCTAATTCTTTTGAATTTGCTGAGACTTGCTTTATGGCCTAGTATGTGATCAATCCTAGAGAAGATTCCATGCACTGCTGAGAAGAATGTGAAGTCTTTAGATGTAGGATTGAAAGTTCTGTAGATATCTGTTAGATCCATTTGGGCTATAGTGTCATTTAAATCTGCTGTTTCCTTGTTGATCTTCTGTCCGGATGATCTGTCTATTTCTGAGAGTGGAGTATTGAAGTCCCCCAGTACTATTGTATTGGAATCTAAATCTCCCTTTAAGTCCCTTAACATATCTTTTAAATAGACTGGTGCCCTGTAATTAGGTGCATATACATTTATAATAGTTACATCTTCCTGTTGAACTAAACCCTTAATCATTATATAGTGACCCTCTTTGTCTCTCTTAACAGTTTTTGTATTAAAGTTTATTTTGTCTGATATTAATATGGCTACACCTGCTTTTTCTTGGTTTCTGTTGGCATGGAATATCTTTTTCCAACCTTTCACTTTCAGTCTGCATGCATCTTTGTTAGAGAAGTGTGTTTCTTGTAGGCAACAAATAGTTGGCTTGTATTCCTTGAGCCAATCAGCCAATCGGTGTCTTTTAACTAAAGAGTTAAGACCATTAATGTTTAATGTGACTATTGATACATAGTGACTTTGCGCTGCCATTTTCCTGGAGATATTTTCTAGTATATGCTTTGAGCTTCCCATGCTCTTTTACTGGTGGTTTTTCTTCCTTTACCTTCTTTCATATTGATGGCCGTGTTTCTGTGTTTCTGAGTGTAGCACATCTTTAAGTATCTTTTGCAGGTCCAGATCAGTGGCCACAAAGTCTTTCAATTTCTGTTTGCTATTTCACCTTCATTCACAAATGAGAACTTAACAGGATATAATATTCTGGGCTGGCAATTTTCTCTCTTAGCACCTGTGCTATGTCTCGCCATTCCCTCCTAGCCTGTAGTGTTTCTGATGAGAAGTCTGCTGTGAGTCTGATTGGAGATCCTCTGAGAGTAATCTGACGTTTCTCTCTTGCACATTTTAGGATCTTTCTTTATGTTTCACTGTGTAAGTTTAATTACCACGTGTCGTGGTGAGGATCTCTTTTGGTCATGTTTATTGGGATGTCTCTGTCCCGCTCCAAACCTGGAAAGTTCTCTGCTAATATCTCACTAAAAAGGCCTTCTAATCCTTTCTCTCTCTCTCCATTCCTTCAGGAAGTCCTAGAACTCGAATGTTGTTTTTTTTATTAGTATCCTGCAGATTCCCAACAATATTTTTTAGATTTCTAATTTCCTCTTCTTTTCTTTGGTTTGACTGTATGTTTTCCTGTGCTCTGTCTTCTAAGTCCGATATTCTCTCTTCTGCTTCACCCATTCTGTTTTTAAGGCTCTCTAATGTGTTTGTCATTTGATCTATTGAGCTCTTCATTTCATTTTGATTTCTCTTCACTATCACACTTTCCTGTTCTACTAGTTTCTGCGTTTCATTTTGATTCTTCCTTAAAATTTCATTTTCACGAGAGATATTTTCAATCCTGTCCAATAAGGATTTCTGCAGTTCAAGGATTTGCTTTTGAAAACTTCTAAATGTTCTTATCATAAAGTTTTTGAAATCCGTATCTTGCATTTCTTCTATCTCATCATCTTCATAATCTTGGCTTGGGGTGTTTTGTTTATTTGGAGGCGTCATAGTGTCATCGTTGATCTTGTTCCCTCGATTTCTGTGTTTGTTGCTTGGCATAGTTAATTCTTCTTTCGTCACTGTGCGTTTTTTTTTTTTATTTTATACTTTGTCTGTGTTAAGTGGACTGCCTGCTGTTGGAGGTGCCTTGGAGGCTTGAGATGGGTGTGGCCTGAGAGCTCTGCTTGGTTCTTCTGGGTTATGGGTGTTCAAAGGTGACACCCTCAGGTTATGCATGGTAAATCTCTCTCTTTTTATTTATATATTTATTTATTCAGGAGGTAAGTAATACCGCACCGCAAGGCTGTGCAGAATTGATGGTATTTAGCTTCCGATCTCTGGCTTCTACCCAAAGAGTCTGTGCAGGCTCTGTTCTCCTCTGGACTCCCACTGAGTTGCCTAGGCTACTGAATTGTAGTGACTCAGTTCCTTAGCTCTCCCCTGTTGTTATGTAAATCCAGAGTGGGGGCCTGCTCTTTGTCTCTTGCAAACCTTGCAAACTCTTGCTAACTCTTGCAAACCTTGCAGCCTTGCAACCTTTGCAAGGTTGGCAGAGAGAGAAACTCATCTGTACAAGTACCCCTCCACCTTTTTTCCTTCTCTCCTGTATCAGTCTGGTGAACTTTCCCGCTCCCCTCTAGATTCTGACCGCCGCTTCCCCGCCAATGTCTCAGGTTACTGAGCTCCTCCCCTTCCAGCACCGATGTGTGGACTTGGAGCCCTGGGTGTCCCTGCTGTCCCCGGTGGTGTCTGTGTGACATCCACTCCCCTTCCTGCACTGGCACACAGACCCTGCAGCTCCCGCGGCTCAGCTTCCGTGAGGTGGGCAACCTTGCTCTCCCAGTAGGTCCTCTGAGTAACAGCCACTAGATCCGAAAGAGTTTCCTCTGCAATTTTTTCCTGATCCTTTTTCTGAGGCTACCGTAACTCCACTTTTATTAAACTAAATTTTCCCGGACTATCGGTGCACGCCCTCACTATTCCGCCATCTTCACATCCATAATATTTCAAGAAATCATTATGGTGTTGGGCATGATTCCAGGCTGGGATTTGTGTTCCCACAGGTTGGTCTTCTGCTGGAACCAGCAATGCTAACAACAAATCTGCTAAAGGCAGACCTGCTGGGCCCCAGGACGGAGCAGATGCAAGAACCAGACTGTCACAGGGCCTGTCCTTTCCTTACACTGGACTCTCTGGATGTTGCTTTCACTCTTCACTGCAGAACGCCTCCCTTCACATAGCTGAAAATGTGGCTTTGAGCAGCTCCTCAATTCATTTCTCATAACTTTTATTCCCAAAGAGGAGCCCCTTATTACTCCTAGTGGTTCCAAGTTCAAGTATTCAAAGAAATGGTTATAATTGATCTACCTGTGTCACATTATGGATCAATCAACTGTCACTGGGGTTAAATGGCTTATCTTGAGCCGGTTTGACATTCCTGGGCCAAATAGGGCCAGTGAGGCAGTTCCATGTACAAAAATGACAATGCTTTCGTGCTGATTTGAGACACCAGTGAAATCATGCGATATTACAGGAGACGTTAATTAAATCTGCAGTTCACATGAATCTCTTGATACTCATCAGCTTAAAGAATTCCTCAGCCTTTGTTCCATCTCTGAAAAACCACAGACAACACCCAGCTCTGCGGCAGGCTCACAGTTCCCTGAACAGTCCCTTTCATTTTAATAACATTAATTAATTAGTATTATTTCTTGCTCTTAGTTTAATAAACACTAAAGTGAGAAAAGCCCACCCTAAGGCCAGTCCCAGGTGCTCATTTCTTTTCTGTTTCCCTTACAATGAACAAATCTCTATTGTGAATTTTCCTATGTTATAATATATGTAATTCCAGGGGCCACCAATTATTGCATCAGTTTATCTCAGTAAGTAGTAAGTCAGTTCAAGTGCAGGTGTGTCAGCTGCCTACCTCTGCTTTCCAAACCAAATGCTTAGGTTCCCACAAGTCACTGAGGTCCCAATCCTCAAAGAAGCCTTTTTTGTTGTTCTTATTGTTTGAATTAGTGATCTCTCTTTTTCTCAGGTAAGGAAATGAAATGTATTTATGCTAATTGAAAAAATTATTTCAGATGATATGATAGTACAAAAGGAAAACAATAAAAGCTATCTAAAACATACTAACAAGAGGAGTGGATATTTGGGTTAGTAGGTAAGTGAACAGTTTGGATGTCCACCTTTCTTATCAGAGTGCCAGGGTATGTTTTAGGGGTCAAAAGTAGGCCCAGGTTGCCCACTACATGTTCAGTAGATATGAGGTAAGAAGGTATGGTCAGAAAGTTTTTGGAAAAATAGAATTAAAACGTAAATTTATTTTGGTAAAAAAAAAAAAAAAAGATGGAATCCATGTCTGTGGATGGTCTTCAAAAAGTTCAAGGAAAGTGTGTATTAGGCAAAACTATACATGGATTTCCATTTTTATAGTAAAATTTATATTTCAATAAGCATTGTGTGGGGTCAGTGCCATGGCTCACTTGGTTAATCCTCCGCTTGTGGCACTATCATCCCATATGGGTGCCGAGTTGTAGTCCCAGTTGCTCCTCTTCCAGTCCAGCTCTCTGCTGTGGCCCGGGAGGGCAGTGGAGGATGGTTCAAGTGCTTGGGCTTCTGCACCCACATGGGAGACCAGGAGGAGGTGCCTGGCTCCTGGCTTTGGATCAGCACAGTGACTATTTGGGGAGTGAACCAACAGAAGGAAGGCCTTTCTCTCTGTCTCTCTGTCTATAATTCTGTCAAATAAATAAAAAATTTAAAAAATAAGTGTTATGTGATATTAGTCAAACAACAGTATACATAATAAAATAATCATTTAATAAGCATTTTAACTCATTTTTTTGTTTTTACTTATTTATTTGAAAAAGGAAGTCAAATCCATTCTCTGGTTCAGGTGAGAAATTTCTAAAATTGCCAGAGCTCAACCAGGCCAAAGCCAGGGACCAGTAACTCCATCTGGGCCTCCCATGTGGATGACAGGAACTCAAGTATTTGGGCCTTCATCTCTGCTGCCTTGCTACAGGGTGTGCATAGGCAAGAAGGATTGGAAATGAGGCAGGACTCAATCCCAGGCACTCTGACATGGAATGTAGTTTTCCTAAGAGGCTGCTTAGTCTGTTGAACCACACTACTCACCCCTAAATTACATTAATCCACAGACTTTTTGAAGTACCCTTTTACCACATACAGAAGGGACCATTATAAAAATATTCTATTGGATCGACATAAGATGCAGTAGAAAAATTAATTGCTGTAATTTATTGTTCGTGTTTCAGGATTGTAGATTGACATTTATTTCTCAATGTAAAATTTGACTAAGTAATTTCTTAGGCTGTTCTCACTCTATAATTATTGGTGCTGGAACTTTTTCACATTAGAATATCTACCCAGTGAGTGAAAGGAATTACAGAATGTCTGATTCAAGTTTTGGTGTCTGAAGACATTTGTAACTTGGTTTCCTATTGTGCAGAACATTTCAAATTAGCCCTTTTTATTCAGACTCTTACAAGTTAAGTAAAACATGCTAACCAAGAAGAGTTTTTCTCAGAATAATATAATACAATTCTTTAAAGCTTTTGCCCTTTTTCCAGGTTCGACATTATTGGACTTTCAACAGATTCACAAGATGATGAACCTGGAATTAAATAGGGAGCAAAACACAATAAGTACATGTAATTTCTAGGAAGACAAATTATTCTTAAATGTGTTTGGTAGATTCAGTTCTTGTATTGATGGTGATTAAGTAAAAGTGTCAGTTCAAGCCCCAGCTGGTCCACTGCTGATCAAGGTCCTTTCTAATGCACCTGGACAAGAAATAGAAGATGATGCACATACTTAGAACCCTGTTACCCATTTGGGAGATAGGGATGGGTCTAAGCTCCTCACTTTGGCCCAACTCATCCCCAGTTCTTGTGGTCATTTGGGGATAAAAGAACCTTTTTCTACATCCCTCCCTCTCTCTGAGTATCTCTGCCTTTCAAATAATTAAATAAATCTTTAAAAATAAATAGAGAGAAGCAGAAGCAGGAATTTGGCCTAGTGGTTAAGATATCTCTGTCCCACATGAGGGTATTCATATTCAACAACAAGTTCTAGCTCTCATTTCCAAATTACTGCTAATGAAGAACTCGAGGTGGGGGTGCAGGTAGGCACAAGTAATGACTCAAGTAATGGGCTTCCTGCCACCAGAATTGTAGACTTAGATTGAATTCTGTGGTCTTGGCTTTGACCTGGTTAAGTCTTGGCCATTGCTAATAGGTTGGGTTATGAACCAGTGGGTGAGTGCTCACTCTCTCTCCCTATCAACTTTCTGCTTTTGTCTCTATCTGCACCATATGTTTTTTAAATAAGAGAAGCAAGTGGAAACATTGTGGCACTTGTCTACATAATGCATGGTTCTCAGGGTGAGAATCTCAAAGTAAAAGTACAAAAGAAATCCAAAGTAAACAAAGGGATATTTATTGAAAATGACACAGAAAATTCGTTACTTATCAACAATCACCTTGAATATAAATGTCAACTCTCCAGTTAAAAGACACAGGCTGACTGAATGAATTAAAAAATAAAACCAATCTATTTTTTGCCTACAAGAAATACATTTTACCAACAAAGATGCATGCAGACTGAAAAGAATAGTCCATGCTAATTGAAACCAAAAAAGAGTTGGTGTAGCTATCCTAATATCAGACAAAATAGATTTTAACACAAAAACTGTTTAAAGAGACAAGAGAAGGGTACTAAGTAATGATTAAGGGATCAATTCAACAGGAAGCTATAACTATTGTAACTTATGTGAACCTAATAACAGGGCACCAAATAAATGAGTTATCAAAGTATCTCAAGGATCTAGAAAAACTGCAGCAAACCAGACACAAAACCACAAGGAGAAAAGAAATAATTAAAACTGGAGAAGAAATAAACAAAATTGAAACAAAAAATACAAAAGATCAGCAAAATGTAGAGCTGTTTTGTTAAAAAAAAAAAAATTGACATTCCATTGGCCCAACTAACCAAAAAAGGAGAGAGAAGATCCAAATCGATAAAATCAGAGACACAAATAGAAATGTAACAACAGACACCACAGAAATAAAAATAATCATCAGAAATTAGTACAAAAAGCTACATACCAACAAAGCAGGAAACCTAGAAGTGGAAAAATTCTTGGATATATGTAAACTACCTAAATTGAGCCAGGAAGATACAGAAAATGTATGCAGACCCATAACCAAGATGGAAATTGAATCAGAAGTAGACGCTCCCAAAAAAGTAAAGCCCAGGATCAGAAGTCTTCACTGCTTAATCCTACCGGACATTTAAAGAATAATTTAATCAAATGACTTTCAAGCTATTCAAAACAACTGAAATGGAGGGAATTATCCCAAATTCTTTCTATAAAGTCACCATTTTCTAAATTCCTAAACCTGAAAAAGATACACAGAGAAAGAGAATCACAGACCAATTCCCATTATGAACATAGATGTGAAAGTTCTCAACAAAATTCTAGCTAATCAAATCCAATGACATATCAGAAAAATCATTCACTCAGACCAGGTGGGATTTATCCATGGTATGCAGGAATGGTTCAACATTTGCAAATCAATCAATTTGATGGATCACATTAACAAATTGAATAACAAAACCATATAATTATCTCCACACATTCAGAGGAAGCATATGACAAATACAACACACTTTCATTATGAAAACTCTAAGCAAATTGGGTATAGAAGGAACATTTCTCAACACAATCAAGGCAATCTATGACAAACCCACAGCCAGCATCCTATTGAATGGGGAAAAGTTGAAAGCATTCCCACAGAGATCCAGAACCAGACAAGGATGCACACCATTGTTAGTCAATACAGTCCTGGGACTTTTAGACAGAGCCATTAGGCAAGAAAAAGAAATCAAAGCGATACAAATTGGGAAGGAGGAAGTGCAACTATCCCTATTTACAGACAAAATTGATTCTTCGTATAGGGGATCCAAAAGACTCCACTAAGAGGCTATTAGAACTCATAGAAGAGCTTGCAAATGTAGCCGTATATAAAATTAATACACAAAGAATCAACAGTCTTTTTATACACAGTTAATTCCATGGCTGAGAAAGAACTAAGATCAATCACATTCACAAAGCTACAAAAAAAAATAAAGTACCTTGGAATAAATTTAACCAAGAATATCCAAGATCTCTAAGATGAGAATTATAAAACATTAAAGAAAGAAATGTAACAAGATACAAAAAAAAAATGGAAAAAACTTCCATGTTAGCAGACTGAAAGATCAATATCATCAAAATGTTCATACTTCCAAAGAAACTTACTGATTCAATGCAAAACCAATCAAAATACCAAAAAAATTCTCAGATATAGAAAAAATGATGCTGGGTCCAGCACCATGGCACACTAGGTTAATCCTCCACCAGTGGTGCTGGCATCACATATGAATGACAGGTCTAGTACTGGTTGCTCCTCTTCTAGTCCAGCTCTCTTCTGTAACCTGGAATAGCAGTGGAGGATGGCCCAAGTCCTTGGGCCCCAGCACCCACATGGGTGACCAGGAAGAAGCACCTGGCTCCGAGCTTCAGCTCAGAGCAGCTCTGGCCACTGCGGCCATCTGGGGAGTGAACCAATGGAAGGAAGACGTTTCTCTCTGTCTCTCTCACTGTCTATAACTGTCAAATAAATAAATAATATTGTTTAAAGTGATACTGAAATTCATATGGAGGCACAGGAGACCCTGAATAGCAAAATCAATCACATACAACAAAAACAAAGCCAGAGGGATCACAATACCAGATTTTATGACATATTACAGGGCAATTATAATCAACACACCCTGGTACTGGTACCAAAACAGTTGGACAGACCAATGGAAAAGAATAAAAACCCCAGAAATCAATCCAAGCATCTACAACCAACTTACCTCAGACAAAGGAGCTAAAACCAATTCCTGTAGCAAGAACAATTTCTTCAACAGATGGTACTGTGAAAACTGGATTTCCACTTGCAGAAGTATGAAGCAAGACCCCTACATTATACCTTATACAAAAACCCACTCAAATGGATTAAAAATGTAAATCTATGACCCAATACCATCAAATAATTAGAGAACATTGGAGAAACCCTGCAAGACATTGCCACAGGTAAAGAGTTCTTAGAAATGACCCAAGAGGCACAAGCAATCAGATCCAATATCAGAAAGTGGATTACATCAAATTGAAAAGCTTCCTTACTACCAAAGAAACACTCAGGGAAATGATAAGGCAATCAACAGAATGGGAGAAATTACTTGCAAACTATACAACAGATAAAGGATTAATAACAAGTTAGAATGGCTTTCATACAAAAATCAATGAACAACAAATACTGGTGAGGATGTGGGGAAAAAGATACACTAATCCACTGTTTGTGTGAATGTAAACTGGTAAAGCAACTATGGAACACATAGATCCTTCAGAAATCTGATTACTGACCTACCATATGACCTAGCCACCCCACTCCTGGGAATTTACATAAGGGAATAAAAATCAGCAAATGAAAGAGTTATATTCAGGTTTCTGAGGAATCTTCAGACTGACTTCCATAGTGGCTTTACCAGTTTGCATTCCCACCAACAGTGGATTAGTGTCTCTTTTTCCCCACATCCTCACAAGCATCTGTTATTGATAGATTTCTGTATGTGAGCCATTCTCACCAGGGTGAGGTGAAACCTCATTGTGGTTTTGCTTTGCATTTCCCTGATTGCTAGTGATCTTGAACATTTTTTCATGTGTCTGTTGGCCATTTGAATTTCCTCTTATGAAAAATGTCTATTGAGATCCCCGGCCCATCTCTTAAGTGGGTTGCTTGTTGTTGTGGAGTTTCTTAATCTCTTTGTAGATTCTGGTTATTTTTTTGACAGGCATAATGGACAGTGAGAGAGAGAGACAGAGAGAAAGGTCTTCCTTTTCCATTGGTTTACCACCCAATGGCCGCCTTGGCCAGTAGGCTGCACTGATCCACAGCCAGGAGTCAGGTGCTTCTCCTGGTTTCCCATGAGGGTGCAGGGCCCAAGTACTTGGGCCATCCTCCACTGCACTCCCGGGCCACAGCAGAGAGCTGTACTGGAAGAGGAGCAACTGGGACAGAATCCAGCACCCTGACCGGGACTAGAACCTGGTGTGCCGGTGTCACAGGTGGAGGATTAGTCTATTGAGCCACAGCACCGGCTGCAGATTCTGGTTATTAAACCATTACCTGTTGCATAGTTTGCAAATATTCTTCCCATTCTGTCGGTTGCCTCTTCACTTTCCTGACTGTTTCTTTTGCAGTACAGAAACTTCTCAATTTGATGCCAACCCAATTGTTAAGTTTGGCTTTGACTGCCTGTGCTTCTGGGGTCCTTTCCAAGAAGTCTTTGCTGGTGCCTATCTTGCAGGGTTTCTCCAATGTTCTCTAATAATTTGATGGTGTCAGGTCATAGATTTATATCTTTAATCCATGTTGAATGGATTTTTGTGTAAGGTGTAATGTAGGGGTCTTGCTTCATTTTTTACACATGGAAATCCAGTTTTCCCAGCACCATTTGTTGAATAGACTGTCATTGCTCCAGAAAATTGATTTTAGATCCTGGATCAAATATAAGTTGGCTGTAGATGTTTGGATTGATTTCTGATGTTTCTATTATGTTCCATTGGTCTATCCATCCATTTCTATACCAGTACCATGCTGTTTTGATTACAACTGCCCTGTAGTATGTCCTGAAATCTGGTATTGTGATCCCTCTGGCTTTGTTTTTTTTTTTTTTTTTGTACAAAACTGCTTTAGCTATTCAAGGTCTCCTTGTTTCCATATGAATTTCAGCATCATTTTTTCCAGATCTGAGAAGAATGTCTTTGGGATTTTGATTGTTATCACACTGAATCTATAAATTGCTTTTGGGAAAATGGACATTTTGATGATATTGATTCTTCCAATCTATGAGCATGGAAGATTTTTCCATTTTTTTGGTATCTTTTTCTGCTTCTTTCTTTAAGATTTTGTAATTCTCATCGTAGAGATCTTTAACGTCCTAAGTTAAGTTTATTCCAAGATATTTGATTGTTTTTGTGGCTAGTGTGATCAGAGTTGAAGAACTCAAAATGTTTCCATAGCCCTGGCAAATCATGACAAGGGCATAGGGTGATTACTGACATCATAAATAAGATTGTCAATTTGTTAAGTCAACGACAGGTGTCACTGTGCACTTACTCCCCATGTAGGATCTCTGTCCTTAATGTGTTTTACAATGTGAATTAATACAATAACTAGTACTGAAACAGTATTTTACACTTTGTGTTTTGGTGTGGGTGCAAACTGTTGAAATCTTTACTTAATTTGCGCTAAATTGATCTTCTGTATATAAAGATAATTGAAAATAAATCGATGTGAATGGAATAGGAGAGGGAGTAGGAGATGGGAGGGATGCTGGTGGGAGGGAAGTTACGGGGGGGAAAGACATTGTAATCCATAAACTGTACTTTGGAAGTTTATATTTATTAAATAAAATTTAAAAACAGAGTTATATGCACCCCTATGTTCACTGCAGCTCAATTTGCAATAACTAATACATGTAATCAACCTAAAAGCCCATCAACTGTAGAGTGGATAAAGAAATTATGGGATCTGTACAGCATGGAATATCAAATAGTGGTAAAAATGAAATCCAGTCATTTACAAAAAAAAAAAAAAAAGGGGGATGAATCTGGAAAACATCATACCATCATACTTAGCGAAATAAGCTGATCCCAAAGTACAAATACTATATGTTCGATTGAGCGGAAGATGGCTGAATAGGGAGGGAGCACACCGAAGGTCCAGTAAGGGAAGGCTCAAAGAGGAGTGAGAATTTGTAGTTTTTAAGGAACGAGAAGCCCTTCCTGAAACTGGGGAGATAGGGTGGACACGCGAGGAGGACGCGGACGCCTGAGGCGCAGGACACCAGCAGGAGTGTGTACGCACCAGTGCTGGAAGCCAAGGTAAGACGGGGCGCTCGCCCAGCACCGTGGCAACAGCCACTGCTGCCCCTCCCCCAATCCACCCTGGGAAATAGAAAACGGAACAGAGTGAATGGCGCCTGCGGAAAGAGTGCGCAATTCAGGGGTACTAATTGAGAAACTGAGTAAGCCAGTATCTCTTGGCGCCTCCTCGGAGATGCAGCAAGTGGGAAGCAGCCATTTTGTCTGTTTACATTCGGGATTAAAGGAGAACTGTCTTTGCCTCCACACTAACCTTTGGAGGTGGAGCCCAAAGGTGGAGTGGAGCAACAGGACACTTCTTGCTCAAGGGAGGGCAGCTCAAAGCCCAGACGCCTGTCTACTCAAGTTACAAGAAAAAAAAAAACTGAATAGCGCCTGAGGGGGGAAAAGGGCAGGATCCAGAGCTGCAGCGGGCAGAGAGCAGCCATCCTGTCTGTTTGCGTTCGGGCTGTGTAGAGCAGCCTGCTTACACTGGATATTGGTACAGACTCACAGCAGCCTATAGCAGAGGGAAATTAACCTGAAAAACCACCCAGACGGAATGCCAAAAAACAAAACAAAAAACCACAATAAGAATATAGAAGAATATATAAACTTGCCAATGGAGCAGGCTAAACCAACCATAACAGAGGCTGAAGAAGAAGAAGTTGAAAGCATGCCAGAAAAAGAATTCAGAAAATTAATAATAAGAATACTTAGAAATAATGAGAAACGGTGTTAAGAGCTGAATGAAAAACAAGCCCAAGGATTAGAGATCCTAAAGAGAAGCCAGAATGAAATACTAGAACAGAAAAACTCAATTGACCATATAAAAAACACCGTGGAATCCCTCAGAAATCGAACAGATGAAATAGAAGACCGAATATCAGAATTCGAAGACACACTACCAGAAATAAAACAGTCAGTTCAAATGCAGGAAGAGGAAATTAAAAAATTAAAAAACATGGTCAGAGACCTACAAGATTCAATTAAACGGTGTAATGTTCGGATAATAGGAGTCCCTGAGGGGGTGGAAAGAGAGAATGGATTGGAAGGTGTCTTCAACGAAATAATGTCAGAAAACTTCAAACAAAGGCAGCTGAATAACAACACACAAATACAACAGATAGCCAGGACTCTTAACAGAGTAGACCAGAAGAGAAATTCACCACGGCACATTGTGGCAACACTCAGTTCAGTGACACACAAAGAACAAATCCTAAAATGTGCCAGAGAAAAGCAACAAATCACATTCAGGGGTAAGTCAATCAGACTCACCCCAGACTTCTCATTGCAAACACTACAGGCAAGGAGACAATGGCATGATATATTTCAAATTTTAAAAGACAAACAATGCCAACCTAGAATACTATACCCTGCAAAGCTATCATTTATGAATGAAGGGGAAATAAATCTTCCATGACAAACAGAAACTGAAACAATTTGTATCCACGTGTCCAACCCTATAACACTTGCTCAAAGATGTGCTGCACACAGAAATACAAAAACAAGAACTTCACTACAAAAAAAAGCGAATGTAGAGTAACCCACAAAAAAAGTTCAAAATACATAAACAACTCGTTTCAGGAAACATGAATGGGAAAAGACAGTACTTAACAGTAATCACACTGAATGTGAATGGTCTTAATTCCACTACAAAGAGACATAGACTAGCTGATTGGCTCAAGAAAGAGAATCCATCAATATGTTGCCTTCAGTAGACACACCTTATCAACAAAGATGCACACAGACTGAAAGTGAAAGGATGGAAAAAGATACTCCAAGCTAATGGAAATCAAAAAAGAGCTGGTGTGGCCATCCTAATATCAGACAAAATAGACATTAACATAAAAACTATTAAAAGAGACAGAGAAGGGCACTATATAATGATTAAAGGATCTATCCAACAGGAAGACATTACTATTATAAATGTATACGCACCTAATTACAGGGCACCTGGCTACCTGAAAGAATTACTAAAGGAATTAAAGGGAGATATAGACTCAAATACAATAGTAACAGGGGACTTCAACACCCCACTCTCACCAATGGACAGATCAACCAGACAGAAATTCAACAAGGAAACAACTGAGCTAATTGATGCCATAGACCAAATAGACCTAATAGATATCTTCAGAACCCTCCACCCCACAGACACAGAGTTCACGTATTTCTCCCCAGTACATGGAACATTCTCTAGGATTGACCATATGCTAGGCCATAAAGGGAGCCTCAACAATTCAAAAAAATTAAAACTATACCATGCAGCTTCTCAGACCATAGCGCAGTGAAACTTGAAATCAACAACCCAAGAATCTCTACACCATATGCAAATATATGGAGAATGGACAACATGATTCTAAATGAACAGTGGGTCATCAAAGAAATTAAAAGAGAAATCAAAAGATTTCTAGAAACAAATGAAAATGATAACACAACCTATCAAAACCTGTGGGACACAGCAAAAGTAGTGCTAAGAGGAAAGTTTATAGCAATTAGTGCCTATTTCAAGAAGCTGGAAAAGAACCAAATGAACTCTCCATGCATCTCAAGGATTTAGAAAAACAGCAGCAAATCAAGCCCAAATCCAAAAGGAGGAAAGAAATACTAAAGATCAGAGAAGAAATAAACAGAATTGAAACCAAAAAAAACAATACAAAAGATCAACAAAACCAGGAGCTGGTTCTTTGAAAAAAAATAAACAAAATTGACACACCATTGGCCCAACTAACCAAAAAAAGGAGAGAGAAGACCCAAATCTATAAAATCAAAGACAGTAATGGAAATGTAACAACAGACAAAACAGAAATAAAAAGAATCATCAGAAACTACTACAAAGAGATGTATGCTAACAAATTGGGGAACCTGGAAGAAATGGATAGATTCCTGGACACATACAACCTTCCTAAACTGAGCCGTGAAGATATAGAAAATCTAAACAGACCCATAACCATGCAAGAAATTGAATCAGTAATAAACGCACTACTGAAAAAGAAGAACCCAGGACCGGGTGGCTTCACTGCCGAATTTTACCAGACATTTAGAGAGCAACTAACCCCAGTTCTTATCAGATTATTCAAAACAATTGAAAGAGAGGGAATCCTTCGAAATTCTTTCTACAAAGCCAATATCACCTTAATTCCTAAGCCCAGAAAAGAAACAACAGAGAAAGAAAACTACAGACCTATCTCCCTGATGAACATAGATGCAAAAATACTCAACAAAATTGTGGCAAACCGAATCCAACTAAACATCAGAAAGATCATTCACCCGGACCAAGGGGAATTTTCCCTGGTATGCAGGGATGGTTCAATATTTGAAAATCAATGTAATACATCACATTAATAAATTGAGAAACAATGGTTATCTCAATAGATGAAGAGAAAGCATTTGACAAAATACAACACCCTTTCATGATGAAAACCCTAAGCAAATTGGGGTTATAAGGAAAATTCCTCAATACAATTAAGGCAGTCTATGATAAACCAAAGGCCAGCATCATATTGAATGTGGCAAAGTTGGAGGCATTTCCATTGAAAACTGGCACCAGACAGGGATGCCCACTCTCACCATTGCAATTCAATATAGTCCTAGAAGTGTTAGCCAGAGCCATCAGGCAAGAAAAAGAAATTAAAGGGATACAAATGGGAAAGGAGGAAGTCAAACTATAGTCAAACTATCCCTATTTGCAGATGACATGATACTATATATAGGGGACCCGATAAACTCCTATAAGAGACTACTGGAACCCATAGAAGAGTTTGGTAAAGTAGCAGGATACAAAGTCAACGCTCAGAAATCAACAGCCTTTGTATACACAGACAATGCCAGGGCCGAGGAAGAACTAATAAGATCAACCCCATTCATGATAGCCACAAAAACAATAAAGTACCTTGGAATAAATTTAACCAAGGAGGTCAAAGACCTCTATGATGAAAATTACAAAACACTAAAGAAAGAAATAGAAGATGACACCAAAAAATGGAAAAACCTGCCATGCTCATGGATTGGAAGAATCAATATCATCAAAATGTCCATTCTCCCAAAAGCAATTTACAAGTTCAATGCAATACCAATCAAAATACCAAATTCATTCTTCAAAGACCTAGAAAAAATGATGCTGAAATTCATATGGAGAAACAGGAGACCCAGAATAGCTAAAGCAATCCTTTACAATAAAAACAAGGCTGGAGGCATCACAATTCCAGACTTCAAGGCATACTACGGGGCAGTTATAATCAAAACAGCCTGGTACTGGTACAAAAACAGATGGATAGACCAATGGAACAGAATAGAAACACCGGAGATCAATCCAAACATCTATAACCAACTCGTATTTGACAAAGGACCTAAAACCAACCCCTGGAACAAGGACAGCCTCTTCAACAAATGGTGCTGGGAAAACTGGATGTCCACATGTCGCAGTATGAAACAAGACCCCTACCTTACACCTTTTACAAAATTCCACTCAACATGGATCAAAGAACTAGAGATGCACCATGACACCATGAAACTAATTGAGAGCATAGGGGAAACCCTTCAAGATATTGGAATAGGCGAAGAATTCCTGGAGAAGACCCCACAGGCATGGGTAATCAAAGATAAAATAAACAAATGGGATTACCTCAAATTGAAGAGTTTCTTAACAGCAAAGGAAACAGGAAAGCAAAGAGGCAACCAACAAAATGGGAGACGTTATTTGCAAACCACACAACAGATAAAGGATTAACAACTAGAATCTACACAATGATAAAAAAACACCACAGAATCAAAACAAACAACCCAATAAAAAAATGGGCCAAGGACCTTAACAGACATTTTTCAAAAGAGGAAATCCACATGGCCAACAGACACATGAAAAAATGCTCAGGATCCCTAGCCATCAGGGAAATGCAGATCAAAACCACAATGAGATTCCACCTCACTCCGATTAGTTTGGCTTACATACAGAAATCAACCAACAACAGATGCTGGCGAGGATGTGGAGAAAAAGGGACACTAATCCACTGTTGGTGGGAATGCAAACTGGTAAAGCCACTATGGAAGACAGTCTGGAGAATCCTCAGAAACCTGAAAATAGCACTACCACAGGACCCAGCCATCCCACTCCTTGGAATATACCCATATGGAATTAAAGGGTTGAAAAAAGCCATTTGCACCTCAATATTTGTTGCAGCTCAATTCACAATAGCTAAGACATGGAATCAACTTAAATGTCCATCAATGGATGACTGGATAAAGAAACCATGGGATATGTACTCTATGGAACACTATACAGCAGTAAAAAACAATGAAATCCGGGCATTTACAACAAAATGGATGAAGCTGGAAAACATCATGCTGAGTGAAATAAGCCAGTCCAAAAGGGACAAATATCACATATTCTCCCTGATTGATGGCAACTAAACGAGCACCTAAAATGATACCCATTGAAGTGAAATGGACACTATTTTGTTCCTTTAGTATTTTTGTTGTTGTTGTTGCTCGGTTTGCTTTACACAAGACCACTGGTTGAACTCTGCAATCAATGCACAACCATTCTTAAGCGTTTAAAAATTAACAGAAAATTGATCTCTGTGAACATAGGAGTGGGAATAAGAGAGGGAGGAGATATATAGGACGGCACATACTCATTCAGACCTACCTCCAATGGTGGAACTAGAAATGTGCCAGGGGATTTCAACTCAACCTTACCAAGGAGGCAGGTACCAATGCCAGCACACTTGGTAAAGTGATAAGTATAAATACACAACTGATCAAAAAGATAGGGTAAGCATCGAAGAGATTACACAAATAAGACCAGTGTAAGCAAATAATGAAAGAGAATCAAAAGGGAGAGAATGATCCTGCGGGGGAAGCAGGACACACAGCAGACTTATAGAATAGCAAATGCCCAAAACAGCACTCCTGCCTCAGAATCAACCCTTGGGACATTAGGATCTGACTAAAAGGTCCATGAGAGTCTCACAGGCATGGAAAGCCATGACACAGTGGCAAAAAACAATCTAAATGAAAGATCCTGGTGAACAAGACCCCAGCAGAAGGATCAGGCCATCAAGGAGAGAGGCGCCTTTCTCTGAAGGGAGGAAGGAACCTCCACTGTGATATGGCCTTGACTAAACAAATTCAGAGTTGGTGAACTCAAGCGGCTTCCATAGCCTAGACAGCTCATAGCAAGAGTCTCGGGTGATTGCTGACATCTTAAATAAGAGTGCCAATTGTTAAATCAACAACGGGAGTCACTGGGTTCATGATCCCCACGCAGGACCTCTGTCCTTAATGTGTTTAACTATGAAACTCAAAAATAACACTACTAGTTGAACAATACCCGATACCTGGTTCGGTTGTGTGAGTGCAACCTGTTGAAATCCCTGCTTAGTATATACTAAGTTGATCTTCAGTATATGAAGGTAATTGAAAATGAAACGTGATGAAGGGCAGGATGGGAGAGGGAGTAGGTGAGGGGAGGGCCACGGGAGGGAGGGAGGTTGAGGGGGAGAAGTCACAACAATACAAAAGTTGCATTTTATATTCTACTTAAAACTATTGGTTGAACTCTGTAATTAATACACAATTACTCTTAGGTGTTTAATTAATGCTATAACTAGTACTCAAATAGTATTTTACACTTTGTGTTTCTGTGTGGGAGCAAAATGTGGAAATCTTTACTTAATATATGCTAAATTGATCTTCTGTATATAAAGATAATTGAAAGTTAATATTGACGTGAAGGGGAAGGGGAGAGGGAGTGGGAGAGGGGAGCGTTTTGGGTGGGAGGGAAGTTACGGGGGGAGGAAGCTATTGTAATCCATAAGCTGTACTTTGGAAATTTATGCTCATTAAATAAAAAATACTATATGTTCTACTGGACCTTTGATAACAAATAGAGCACCTAAAAGGAAATATGTAGAACTGAAATTGACACTTGAATAGCTCTTGTCTTGACTGTTGAGGACAGTTGTTATTTCAAACTATTTGTTGAACTCTTTTCTTATATGTTTTTTCATACTATTTGTTGAACTCTTTTCTAATACACTCTTTATATGTGTATAAGGTCAATTGAAATAAATCTCAGGAAAAAAAAGAGTGCAAAGAGGGGTGAGAGGAGGGGTTGGAGGGTGGGTACTGTGGAAAGAATCACCATGTCCCTAAAGTTAAGTATGAAGTGTATGAAATAGAGAACAGTAAAGCTGTATAGTTCTGCATATATCCCTATTAATTTACTTGTAAGGATACAGTTTAAAAATTTACAAATGGACCCCAAATCCCCTGAAGCTGAGTGGTAAAATACCATCTTAAGTGTTAAAGTGATCACATTGATAGGATTAAATGTCTAATAATAATAAATAGAATTAAAAGGAGTGAATGCTCCAACATGGGAAACAGTCCACACAGCTGACTCAAAGAATGGTAATCACTTTAAGTAGCATTCTGACCTTAGAATCAGCCCTTAAGTCACGGTGGTCTGGCTGAAAAGCATACCAGAGCATTTCAGGCATGGAAAGCCAAGACACTGTAGGGAAAATGTCCTACGTAGAGGACCTCAGTTGGTGAGATCTCTGTGGAAAGAAGTGGTCATCAAAGAAGGAAATACTTTTCTCTGAAGGGAGGAGAGAACTCCTAATTTGCTGATGGCCTTGTCTAAATACTGAGTTTGTGGATTCTAAAGGCTTCCATAGTCTAGCTAGCTCATGTCAAGAGCCTTGGGTTATCACTGATGTCATATATAAGAGTGTTGATTGTTAAATTAACAACATGAATCTCTTTGCACTATCTTCCCATGCAAGACCTCTGTCCTCAGAGAGTTGTATTATAATTATGTCTCAGTGCTTGCAGAAACTGTATAATTTTGGGTGCTTCTTTAATTTTCTAAAAGAAAAAAAATTGAAATTAACTTCAAGATGTAATGACTGGACAACCCTTATCTCAACTCTTGAAGAAGTTCTGTCTTGTTTGGTTTTGTGTGCAAATTTTTGAGCACTTCACTTAGTATAGAGTTGGTCTTTTGTGTATAAAGTTAATCCAAAATGGATCTTAGTGGCAAATGGGACTGGGAAATGAAGAGGGAGAAAGAGGAGGAGTGGGAGTGTGGGTTGGGGAGCAGTTATGCTGGGAAGAATCACTATATACCTAAAGGTGTACTTATGAAATACATGAAGTTTGTATTCTGTAAGTAAAAGCTTTTGTTGGAGGCAAAAAAATTTAAATTTTTAAACAAACAAATAGTATTAAATCTTATGTGATCTGACATCATGTTAAAAAAGTTGGACAATTAGTACAGTGTGGGCATATGCAAGGTGATCATCCAGTGTTTCCTACTATGAGTGGATTAAAGAGAATAAAAACTTGGGGAGGGGAACATACTGGCCCATGCAGCATTAACCCTAGATATTTCCAAGTTGCCTATTTCTATTTTTCGGTGAGTTCCTCACTTTTTATGAACAAGTTTTAGGTATTATTTTAGATGCTGCTTAGCACTGATTGATTTATAAGTGCTTTTGTCCTCTAGATAAACCACAAAGTGCTATCTTCCAGATCAAATGGGACAGCATTAAAAACGTCAATATTTATTTTTAAGTAAGAACCTTGAATACCTGTTTAATTGACTCTTTAAATTTGTAGATCCATTCTTTTGAAATAATTGCATGATGTTCTCCTTTCTAGTGTTAATTGCCCCTATTCTTCTACCATGCAGTCATCATCCTCACCCTTTACCTGCAAGGGACACCCAGTGCCTGCAGGGTTTACTTTTAGGAAATAAATATCCTGTGTGTTTGTTACAAATGTAGCATAAAGTCCATGCTAGTCTGATACTGTGTCTTTTTAGAAATGATAAATGTTTCTGTCATTTATTTAATCCCAGGCACTATAAGATTTAAAAAATGTGACATATGATGTATTATTGCTTAATTCTGGTGTGAGCAGGGAAGCCATGGCCAATCCAGTTGGAAAACTTGTAATTTAGTATAGTTATGCTAGTATCAAAATAGAAGATTTTGGGGGAAAAATGTATAGATGCAGTTCAATGATGGAATAAAAGCTTAAATTTTTATGATCTTATCTATATTAACTTATTTGGAGACAACTTCAAAAGTCCAAATTAGATCCTGTAAAACCTGTGTTTACTTGTTCATTCAACATTTATCAAAATCTGTGCCAGACACTGTCCATGGGGATGAACACAGCAGAATAAATAGCTCCCCCATGGAGCTTACAGGTTGGAGTTCATAAGAGGTGGGCCACTCTTGGGAATCATGAGGACATCCCATGCCTAAGAACTGACACTAAACTGTAAAGTGGTCAAGCTATAACTCTTGATGGAATCAAAAATGTGATAATATGAATCAAAGTGGCCCTGTGGTGAGTATTGGTGATTAAAATGATGATATTGATATATCAAAGGGTCTTGTTTTATTTTCAGGACCAGAATACACCAAGTTCTCTTTCACCTTGTTGCTCTGTCCTCCCAAAACCTCTTTTAACTGAAATCTCTATGATCCTTTAAGTTTAATTTAATGCTCACCTACTCCACACAGCTTTTGTGACTGTCTAGCTAGAATTGACTTAAATTTTTGAATCCTAAATATAGTTATTTTCTCATTTAATTTTCTTTTATTTCAGCAATTATTTTCTTTCTTATTTATCTTAGTACCAATTTTTGAGTCATTAAATATTTTAAAGGATTGGTGAAGACATTTCTTCTTCTTAGATAAATTGTAAACAATAACAAGAGAACATGTTTATACTTCTCTTCATAATGAATGTTTCCTATAACACAAATCTATGTGTGTAAGGTGTGGAGGAACAGAGAAAATACTCAAGTAGGAAAGAGGAGATGATGGAGAAAGCCCCACTCAGGACTCAGAGCATGGCTTGCTACATCAAGGGCAGCAGTTCACCTCCTCAGTTTTGGAAACTGTTTCCAGAAACAAATGGAGAGTGGTTTAATCAAAGACACAAGCATGAATGAGTCTGATGAATAAATTCAGAACATCGATCTGATAATTCACAGAAAGAAGTGAACTGCCATAAACAGTGAAGGGCAGTGCCTGCCTCAGTCCTATGTGCAAATCCCAATATGGTCATAAGCTTGCTGAGAGAGGCCAAAGTCAGATCACTGCTAAGTGATTTGAATATTTAGTGGATCATGGGAAGGGAGTTTGATGCAGTTATCTCTGTACTCATAATGATCTTAATAATGGAATAACACTCCTGAGTGTATTGTTCTCAGGCTACTGTGTAATGTGTTTATCCAGAGTTTTATAATCTGTGATAATACTTTCCTTTTGGTAACCAAATAAAATACTCCATGGCTCCGATACATCCTGACTATTGACAACTCAGCACCTCTCAGGTATTTCTGAGTTTTTCCTACTGCTTTTCCTGTATGATCTCTCTTTTTTTTTAATTTTAATTTTAATTTTTTTTCATTTTTTTTTTATTTTTTAACAGGCAGAGTGGACAGTGAGAGAGAGACAGAGAGAAAGGTCTTCCTTTGCTGTTGGTTCACCCCACAATGGCTGCCACGGTCAGCGCACCATACTGATCCAAAGGCAGGAGCCAGGTGCTTCTCCTGGTCTCCCATGCGGGTGCAGGGCCCAAGAACCTGGGCCATCCTCCACTGCACTCCTGGGCCACAGCAGAGAGCTGGCCTGGAAGAGGGGCAACCGGGACAGAATCCGGGGCCCCAAACGGGACTAGAACCCGGTGTGCTAGCACCGCAGGTGGAGGATTAGCATATTGAGCTGCAGTGCTGGCCTTGTATGATCTCTCTATACTGCTGCTCCCAATCTCTGCTTACCAACTCACAATTTCCTCTGTGTTGCTTCAGTTCTCACTGGTCTACTTTTCTCTTTACTTGTCTCTAACATTTTCTGAATTCTCCAGGCCAAGAAGATACTTGACATAACTAACTAGATTGCTATATATCTGTGTTGCAAGGGAATATGAAAAGAGTAAATGAAAAAGTAATCAACCCAATACCACTTCTCTCAGAGTTTATTGTCCATGATTCATAGCAGATTATGGCATTTTTCCACTGTCATGTTGGGAAACCACTGGTCTATTCAAGTCAGAGATCTCTTTTTTATGTTATCTCTTGCTCATTTTGGCTCCCAAACTTACAAACTACCTTGTCCAACCCATGTGGAAGAGGCATAGCCCTCATTATATGATTAGAATATCATTTCCAGAAAATACTTACTAAGTCCTTACTAGATCCCAAACATGTTCTCAGAAGTATTAATCCACATACTGACACAAATGAGAATATAATTATAAAGTGAGGTTAATATTCTGAGATAATAAATGTGTTATTTTCCATTTACATTTAAAACATGTATTTAACAATGGTATCTAGTCTATGCTAAGCATCAGAGAGGTCCTCTGTCAGGGAGTCATGAAGACACCATCCATGGGCAATTAAGATATGAAGATAGAGAAAGTAATTGAAAGGAGCCCTCAAAAGTGCACTGATGCCTGTAGGTTACTACATTTTCACCAACTTCACATGATGATATTGAAAGGGGCAAGAATTACATGTTAGGTTTTATGTTCACTTGAGATTAGGATAATGCCAAGTTAGACAACTAAAAAACTTCTTACCTCAAAATTAGAAAGCTAGAAAATAATGGGCAAGCCAGTGCCAGAGCTATTATATGTCAGATAAGAAATTAATAACAGGTGTGAAAGAGGCAGGGAGAACAGATTTGCCAGAATGATACTGAAAACAGTTCAAGACATATATATACGTGTGTGTGTGTGTGTGTGTGTGTGTGTATCACATGGAAAAAGTGGAGTTAATGATGGTGATTGAGCTATCCCTAAAAACTCATTTTCAGTGGCACTGTGGGTAAAGCCACTGTCTGTGATACCAGAATCCCATATGGGTTCTGGTTCAAGTTCTTGCTGTGCCACTTCCAATACAACTCTCTGCCAATGCGCTGGGGAAAGCAGTGGAAGCTATTCCAAATACTTGGATACCTGCACTCACATGGGAGAACATGAAGAAGCTTCTGGATCCTGGATTCAAACTGGCCCAGCTCTGGCCATTGGGGCCATTTGAAGAGTGAACCAGTGAATTTTTCTTGTAGAGGTGATACTAGCTGCTCCAAAAGTACTGAATCACAAAGGTGAGCACAAATAAGGGGATGCAGTAACTCCAGAGTGATGGTGGCACACACTCTGATACACTAAAACTGTTCTCTCTCCAGTTTGTTCTTCTGCTGCAGATCCAGATCCAGAACAAGATTGTAAAATTTAAGGAAGCCCATTTCTCTACCCATAAGCTAAGGTAAAAGAAGTGTTCTTCTGCTGAAGAAAACATATTTATCATCAAGGCATTACCACTTACTGGGAGAGAATTCAGAGGTCATATTATATATCCTTGTAGGTGGCAAAGATTGCCACTGTACTTTACACAATTTAAGAGAGGTGGAGTAACTTGCCTAATGGATTTCATTTCAAATGGCTTTGGTGAGGAAGTATAGTACAAACATGCCAATAAAAAGTTGTCAGAAAAAAAAAAGTCATTGAAATTTTTTGATGTAATATGCCACCTCAGAACAATATCTATCTTCTTTGAAGTTTTGTTTTACTTTTTACAATCATTATTTCCTTATGTTGACTATATAAATATTTCAATATCATATTTCCCAAAGAAGCATGATTCCTTTTATACTGATAGAAAGTTTTGGGGGATACTGCTTGGTTATAATTTTAAAAGAAAGAATTCTACTCCTGACTCAGTGGTGTACAAATTAAAAATACATTTTGCTGTATATTGGCATTATTTTTGCAACCATCTTCACATCCTATCATCTCTCTTCTTCCATACTATATCCAAAGGTAACTTTTAAAGTAGCTAAAACAGGAGTTCTGAGCTATCTTAGAGTCAAAATATTTAGAAAAAGCAAGAACTTGGACCAATATTTTGGCATAGCAGGTTAGGCCTCCACCTGCAATGCTGTCCTCCCATATGGGCACCAATTTGAGACCCAGCAGCTGCATTTCTGAGGTAGCTCCTTTCTAATTCACCTGGAAAACAGAAGAATATGGTTTAAGTGCTTGTACCTCTGCACTCGCATGGGAGAATTGGAAAAAAATTCAGGCTCCTGGTATTCACCTGGCCCAGTCCTTCCTGTAGTGGCCATATGGGAAGTTGGGAAGTGAACCAGTTAATGGAAGATCTCTCTCTCCTCCTTTTCCTTTCTTTGTAACTCTGCATTTCAAATAAAAAAAAATAAAGAGAATAAATATTTAAAAAAAAACAGAAAAATAATATGTGACTCTTGTCAGGGGGGTTTGTTGAAGAAATCTGCAGTTCTCAATACTTAGATTTGTGTTTCCTGACCACAAAGAATTAGGTGTATAAATAAAGAAGAATGTATGTGTAGTGCATAAGCTGAGTTTATTTGAAAAACACAGAGAAAAATGTGTCAGAGGAAAATGAAAAATCACATTCAGAGGTAATCAAATCAGACTCACCCTGGACTTCTCATCACAAACCTTACAGGCAAGTTTTAAAAGAAAAAAACACTGCCAACAGAGAATACTGAACCCTGCAAAGCTATCATTTATGAATGAAGGGGAAATAAATATTTTTCACAACAAACAGAAACTGAAAGAATTTGTATCTTTGCATCCAGCCCTACAACATTGGCTCAAAGGTGTGCTTCATGCAGAAACACAGAAACAGGAACTAAACTACAAAAGAAGACCAATGTAGAAAATGACCCAGCTAAAATACAAATACAAAAATACATAAACAGCTCTACTTAAGGAAACATGGCAGGAAAAAGACAGTATTTAAGAATAGTCACACTGGAACTCAAAAGGCTTCCATAGCCTTGGCAACTCATGACAAGAGCCTAGGGTGATTACTGATGCCATAAACAAGAGTGTCAATTTGTTAAGTCAACAACAGGAGTCACTGTGCACTTACTCCCCATGTAGGATCTCTGTCCTTAATGTGCTGTACATTGTGATTTAATGCTATAACTAGTACTCAAACAGTATTTTTCACTTTGTGTTTCTATGTGGGTGAAAACTGTTGAAACTTTTACTTAATATATGCTAAACTGATCTTCTCTATATAAAGAGAATTGAAAATGAATCTTGATGTGAATGGAAGGGGAGAAGAAGCAGGAAAGTGGAGGGTTGCGGGTGGAAGGGAAGTTATGGGGGGGAAGCCATTGTAATCCATAAGCTGTACTTTGGAAATTTATATTCATTAAATAAAAGTTAAAAAAAATAAAATAAAAAAGAATAGTCACACTGAATGTAAATGGTCTCAACTCTACAGTTAAAAGACACAAACTAGCTGAATGGATTAAAAAAGAAAACCCATCTATCTGTTGCCTTCAGAAATCATACCTCACCAGCAAAGATTCACACAGACTGAAATTGAAAGGATGGAAAAAGATATTCCAAGATAACAGAAACTAAAAAAGAAACAGTGTGGTCATCCTAACATCAGACAAAATAGACTTTAACACAAAAGACAAGAGACAAACACAAGAGACAAAGAAGGATACCAGGTAATGATTAAAGGATCAATCCAACACAAATATGTTACTATTATAAATGTATATGCACCTAATTGAAGGGCACCTGGCTATTTGAAAAAAATTGTTGAAGGATTTAAAGTGAGATGTGGACTCAAATATAATAGTTAACTAGCACAAGATATCAACATCCTTCACAGCACCCAGCTATTGATGTTTTTAAATAGTTGTTCTGAACTTTTTTTTTTTAATCCTTATTTGAAGGAGATACAGAGAAAAAGGGTAAGACAGAGTGAAAGAGACATTCCATCTGCTGGTTCATGCCCAAGGTGGCCAAAATGGCCAGGGCTGAGCCAGGCCCAAATCAGGAGCAAAGTGCTGATGTTGCAAGTGGCAGAATTACCTGCTATGCCATAACAGTGGTCCCCATGTTGGTTGACATTTCTCAGGTCCTCAGACTCATCTCCAGATTGGGAGAGTGGGAGACAGGAGGATTCTATCAGTTTCTGGTGCTCTACCACCACACCACTATGAGAACATTTTGCATACTAAGACTGAGAACTAACCAAGTTATTGCTTATTATCTAACTTGCTATATGTAGCACTCCAATATGGAGGTTTAGGCCCAATGAATTGTACACCAATACATGTACTTTCTATTCATTTGGGATCAAGGAGAGGGGAGAGAGAGTACTCCTTTCCAATGTTTCTCCCACCAAATGCCCACAATGGCCAGGACTGGCTGGCCCAAAACCAGGGACCACAAATTCAAGCATGGTATTACAAATAGGTGGCAGGTGAAATCATTTACCTGTATTCTAAAATTATTAACTATTTTATCATTAATATCACAAGGTACCTCTCTATACAGATAAGAATTCTAAATATCAGCTTGATGAAAATAGGCAACATGATAAGTTTAGCTTTGATTTAGAGAGTGAGAAAAATACACAAGAAAAGGAGGGCTTTATGAAAGGGAGAAAGAGTTTAGAAACATGAGCTGGGAAGTCAATACCAGGTAGAGATCAGGCCAGGAGCCATGTTTGAGAAATTCATAAGCTGGAGCTGCACAAATCAAAGTATGTGATTAGGAATTATCACAAGTAGGCTAGCCCATAGGCAGAAAAGCAGGGTAGGGGTGGCTAAAAGGCTATGGGCCTAGAGGCACAGGAAAACATGGGGCAGGCCCAGCATGCTCCACACCCTCTATTCACTTACAAAGGGGAGTGCTTATATCATCTAATCAACAGTTGGATGTATACATGTAATATCAAGTAGGGGCATGAGATCAGGGGGTATGATTTTCCAGCTCATGAATCTAATTAATTTAATCCTATCTAGCCTGCCCTTATAACAGGGATTCAAACACACGAGTCAACAACACTGTCTCTCAGAGTCTGCATTAGCAGGAAGCTGTAATCAAGAACTAGGGCTGGGAATCAATCCCAGGGAATCCAATATGGGATGCAGACATCTTAAAAGCTAGGCTAAATATTTACCCCTGTGTAGGTTTCACTATTTTAACTTTAAGAAAATATTTTTTTTTTAAAAAAGGAATCATTTTATTTCAACTGTGGTACAATTATCATGAGTTGTTTAAGATCAATCTTTAATTAAGCTTAATAATGGCTGAATTCTCTATATTAACAAAGTTTAATTTTCAAAATACCTATTGTTTTATGGCTTTTATAATCATCAAACAATTTTCCAAAAATCACTTGAAATGACTGAAATACAAAGGTCTACAACCTCTGACACAAGCAAACTTACATCAGTTAGAATTTGAATGTAACGTTTTTCAAGAAAAAATGTTACTGGTTTGATCATTATTGTCTAATCATAGAGTGAAGAAAAGGAATTCACTTGTAATTTGTTTCCCTAACCCCCTCAATGTTGCCTGAAAATGTGCTACTTGGAAGCTATTCGCAGCCTGCAGCCTTCCTCCCATGGCTGAGTGTTTGCCACCCTGACACCAGGCAGCAGAGTTTCCTCAAGACTACTGAAAAACTCATGAGCACCTGCTCCAATCTTGGCTAAGCCTATAGATCAGACCCATTCTACTGCGCCTTCATTCTGTCTTGCCTTAATAACAAGAGGAGACCCAGGGGGAAAAGCTCATATAGTCTTAGGGTCTAAAATGGTTACCGTGTTCCTTCAACAGAGATAGAACTCAATTCTGAAGGTTTATTTTAATTTTAGATGTAAATAAAAAAATTGCACTGAAAACTGACATTGACATTTGGAGAATTACACATTAGGAAAATTCATTGAGAAATCTGTATGGTTTGGTCTCTTTTCTGATATAATTTCCATATTTTGCTTTTAGGAATGGAATTTGCAAGCTATAATAGTTGAGGGAATTCTCATCTATAGATTTCAAGATTTTCTTGTCTGACATATTTATTACCCATCCAAGAGCAAAATCAAAGAAAATCTGCCTTGAATCCTTTGGAGTACTGAGCATTTAGAAGAGTTCATCTTTGGTGATAGCAGTTTAAAATATAGCCATATTTCTTGGTAAGTTCAAGTTTTGTTTCAGGAAATTTGGCAAGATCTATCAGGCGATGACAGTACTTGACACCAGGTGGAAACATGCATTTGGAAAGGGCCATCCACACAGAAAGAATGGAACGAGAGTGCATAGAATTTATTTTAAAAGGTGGGGGTGGTAAATAAAAAGAAAAATGCAAATACTGGCTTCTACATACTGATGGTTATAATTGTTTAGTGTTTATTTTTATCTACTAAAAAGGCAGAGCAACAGAGAGATCTTCCATCCATGGGGTCACTTCCAAAATGCCCAAATCGTCCAGGATTGGGCTACAATGAAGACAGGATCCAAGACTTCCATCATAGTGTCCCACATAAGTGGCAGTGTCCCAAGCATTTCCAACACATTATCAGGGAGCTAGAGCTAAAGCAGAACAGCCAGGATTCAACCTGACAATCAGATATGGGATGCCAGCATCACAAGCAGCAGGTAAGCCTGCTATGTCATGATACTGGACCACAAGAACCCTTTTTAATCTTTCTCACCAGTTTAGAAATTAGGAATGTGGAGCTGGCGCTGAGGTGCAGCAGGTTAATGCCCTGGCCTGAAGTGCCAGCACCCCATATGGGTGCCAGTTTGAGACCCAGCTGCTCCACTTTTCATCCAGCTCTTGGCAATGGCCCGGGATAGCAATAGAAGATGGCCCAAGTCTTTGGGCCCCTGCACCCATGTGGGAGACCCAGAAGAATCTCCTGACTCCTGGCTTCAGATCGGCACAGCTCTGGCCATTGTGGCCACCTGGGTAGTGAACCATAGGATGGAAGACTTCTCTCTCTCTCTCTCTCTCTCTCTCTCTCTCTCGGCCTCTCCTCTCTCTGTGTAACACTTTCAAATAAATAAATAAATAATTTTTTAAGAAAGAAATTAGGAATGTGGCTGAAACCGTGGCATAGTATGTTAAGCATCTGCCTGAGGTGCCAGCATCCCTTACAGGCAAAGATTTGAGTCCTGGCTGCTCCATTTCCAATCCAGCTCCCTGAAGAAGGCCTTGGAAAGCAGTAAAAGGCCCAAGACCTCGGGCCCATGCCCCTATGTGGGAGACCTAGAAGAAGCTCCAGGTTCCAGGATTCAGATTGGCCTGGCTCTGGCCATTGTGGCCATTTAGGGAGTAAACCAGAAGATGGAAGATCTCTCTCTCTCTGTCTACCCCTCTCTTCTGTAGTTATATCTCTTAAATAAATAAATAAATTATTCAAAAAAGGAAATTATGAAGAAGTGTTATTATTTCTGAGAAACCGAGTTATAAAAACGAATTCTCTTAACCAAAGAGCAGGAGAAGATATCTTAGCGACAGCAACCAACAGAGGGATGCTGACCAATCCTGATTTGGCCTTAAACTTTTTAAAGTACCTGAAATGTCTTAAGTTTAAGTAGTAAGAGAAGTCCTATACACAAAATACCACCAATGTTACAGAGTCTTTAGTTGAGGTTAGTGCACAAACAAATAACTCTATGAGTACAATGATGGCCTACTTATTGTGCTTTAAACAATGCAAACTTACATACAACTGGAAATATTAAACAGCTCACAGAAATCAAAGTAGTATTAAAGAACTTACTGAGAACCTTAATATAACAGCACATACATTAATGGGGCCATTATGAAATCTACCTGATTTAATCTATATAATTCATGCATGCATGCACAGTACCTGTAATTCAGTAAGGTAAATGTTAACACTCACCAAAATATAATATCTGTGTTGGAAAGCTTCACAACTCAAGCTAGTCTCTCTCTGGACCATCAGTGTCTGACAAACACTAACCACTGACTAAATATCTGTTAAATGCAAGCATGTGACAGTTACTCTAGCACATTTCATGTTCTAGCAGAATGCCAACACAGGGTAAATAAGAAACAGCCACCTAAAGAAATGAGAACTGGAAAATGTCTTCTGGAGTCAAGACTTGTAATTACAGAAACAAAACCAGCAAAAGCCAACAGAGGCTATGGATAAGCAATCCTATATTATTTCACTTAACAGGGCTACTCAATATTCCAGTTCTTTTTTTAAAGATGTATTTATTTAAGAGGCAGAGTTAGAAACAGAGAGAGAGAAAGACAGAGAGACAGGTCTTCAATCTGCTTGCTCACTGTCCAAATGGCCGCAAAGGCCAGAGCTAAGTGGATTTGAAGCCAGGAGCCAGGAGCTTCTTCTGTGTCTCCCATGTGGGTGCAGGGGCTGTATAACTTGGGTCATCCTCCTGTGCTTTCTCAGATTAGCAAGGATCTAGATCATAAGTGGAGCAGCTGGGCCTCAAAGCAGCGCTCTTACGGGATGCCGGCTCTGAAGGCAGACTGGGCCCACTACATGACAGTTCTGGCCCCAGTATTTCAGTTCGTGACTCAGCAAGAAATTATTATCAAGTAGTATTAGGAAAGGAGGTTGAGAAACACTTTAGTTGAGCACCTTTTTCTCTTAAAATATTTTTGAAGGAAAATAGGCAGCATAGAAAGAAGTGCAGTGTAATGGAATAAGGTAGTCTGAGAGGAATCCTTGTTCCACTGCTAAATGGCTTGTGTGCTTCACTCCACCACCACCAAATAAACCACATGCACTAACCCACTCCAAATTCAGTAGGTCCAAAATACACTGGATATTATAGCCACCCAAAGCTCCAATAAGTTGAGAAAAATGTGCTTCTGGCTACTGAATCCTACATAAATGCTGAAAAATAAGGCAATGACGTTGATATCAACATCTTCCCATTGAAACAATAGGTAGAAAACCTCAAAAAAAAAAATAGACTATTCCAAGCATAAACTTTCTTCCATAAAGTTCATCCAAGATAAATAACTCTTTTTATTCTGAAATTGGCCCTCTAAGAAAGAGAAGAAAAATGTGCCCTAAACATTTTTTCTAGGGTGGACCTATGGTGTAGTGGTTAATACACAGCTTGGGATGCCTGAATCATGTATCAATGTGCCTGGGTTCAAGTCCTGACTCAACTCTCAATCCCAGCTGGTAGCTATTGTAGACCCTGGTTGCAGCAGATGATGGAAGTGGTTAGGTCCCTGCCACCCATGCAGGAGACCCAGATTGAGTTTCCAGCCTCTAGCTACATCAACCTGGCCCAGTTCCAGCTGTTGCTGCAATTTGGGGACTGAATCAGTGGATGAGAGATCTCTGCATTGTAACACTTTCACGTAAATCTATTTTAAAAAATTCTTCCAAAACTCAGAAACCTATAGTACAACCAACTAAATTATTCAGATGTGAAATTACAACTTAACAGTCAGCCTGTGGTAAGGCTTGTTTTATTGCTTTTCAATGAATACCTCCTAGGATGACTGCAGAGCTGCCCAGGAGGACCAAGCCCAAGATTCTGAGGGCACTAATTCTGCCCAGGCCTCCCACCCAGTCACATCAGGTGATTGGCTGCTTCACAACCACAACTACCAAACTGTGGTGACAATGACTTCAAAAATACTCTATATTGCAAGACATTCCAAAATGCTTGTGATTGTTTTACAGTAAAACATTCATCTTTGTATTTGAGGCAGCTCACTCTGAAACTGGTAAATGATGGAGCAAATGAAGTAAGCGCCTCTATAATAAATTAGAGTGAAATGAGAATCATATGGTGAATATTTCTAGAAAGCTTCCAATTATGAAGAAAAATGAAATAGTAGCTATTTTTCTCAAATTCTTAATTTTCAGAGAAAATGAGTACAGTCCATTTTACCTTTTATATATTGAATTTTTTAAAATTCAGAGTCTGGCACTGTGGCTTAGCAAGTAAAGCCACTGCCTGCAGTGCTGGCATCCCATATGGGCACCGGTTTGAATCCCAGCTGCTCCACTTTAGCTCTCTGCTATGTCCTGGGAAAGCAGAAGATGGCCCAAGTCCTTGGGCCCTGTACTTTCATGGGAGACCTGGAAGAAGCTCCTGGCTCCTGGCTCCTGGCTTCAGATCGGCACAGCTTGGGCCACTGTGGCCAATTGGAGAGTGAACCAGTGGATGGAAGACTTCTTTCTCTCTCTCTTTCTCTCTCTGCCTCTCCTTCTCTATATGTGTAACTCTTTCAATTAAATAAATAAATCTTTTAAAAAAGAATTTTCAATTGGGCAGTTTGATCCGGAAATGTTTAACTCATGTTTGAATGTAAGAGCACTCAAATCCTGGTAAAAGCATTTAGCCAACAAGCTGCAATTGATTTTCATGTCTGTAGCTTATAAAAACCCAGTTCATTCATTCAACAAATTTTAAGTCAGTCGCTTCTATACATCAGGCAACACTCTCCAAGCTAGAGATAAAGCAGTGAGCAAAGGTCCCCATCATCATGAGATTAGAGACACAGAACAAACAGAAGACAGGGAAAATCATACTTAGACCATTTGTGATAGCTGCCCAGGGAAAACACCACACAGGGTAAGGGGAGCAGAATGACTGTGTGTGTGTGTGCATGTGTGGGCTTGTGCAACTATGTGTTCTCTTCTGTTTAGCATAGTCAGGAAAGATCTCTGTAATAAGCAGAGACCTGGAAAAATGGGGCTCAGAACCATGAAGATTACAGGTGGACAAGTCACCAGGCAGAGGGAACAGCAGGGTCAGAGGCCTGAAGGAGCCAAGCCTGTGGAGAAAGGCTGGGGCAGCAGCCAGCAACAGATCTGCACAAGCAAAGGAAGCATATAAGGGGTATGGGGAGGTGCAAATTACATCCAACCTCATAGAATGGCATGGACACCACTGGAGGTTCTGTGCAGAAGAGTGGCAGTCCATGCCTTAGAAAGAACACAGAGCTATGGTGCTCCACTGTAAACAGGAGTGCAGCAGAGAGGTCAGCTAGAAGGTACCACCACCCCTCAGGCAAGAGGGTGGGGAAGAGCAGCACCCAGAGAGGCAGGAGGATCATAAGTAAAGTCTGAAGACAAAACTCACAGGGGGTTCACGGTTTAAAGAGAGTCCAGAGGACACCACATTTTGGGCTAAAATACCCAGAAATATAGAATTGCTGCTGATTTAGATAGAAAATACTGCAAGAGCACATTGAGGTGAAAGAGAAAAATGGATACTCCAGAAATGTTAGGCTTGAGATCTGTATGAGGTATTCAGTGGGAGGTGGTTCAGGCAGGGTCTGGAGAATAGAGAGGAGGTTTAGAGGCTCTTTGTGCCTTGGTCCATCTGTCAGCAGCATGTCCTACTCATTATGTCATATTAGCCCATGTGATATATGCAGCCCAAGCAATTACCACCAATAATTATTCACCAACTAATTCAAAAGCAGCAGGCAATATGAGACAAAGAGGGAAAGGAGAAAAAGAAATAGACACGAAGCTTACCCAGATGTTTTGGGTCAGAGGGTGTAGTTACACCACCACCATTTTCCCCAAGCGCAGCAATGGCTAGTTCTGAAGCCATCTGTACTTCAGTATTAACTTTCCCCTTGAAGGTACCAGCACCCTGTATGAAGTCCAAACAGTCTGTTAGTAAACACAGTGGCCAAAACCAAATTAATGGCATCAGGCTTCCTTTCTGTGTTTTCCCTCTAAAGTTCCTGTAATAAAACAATAATTTCTATTTTAAATATCTGTGCTTTCGAGGCCAGCATTGTGGTTCAATGGGTTCAATTTCTACTTGTGATGCCAATATCTCATAAGAGCATCCACTCAAGTCCTGGCAGCTCCATTTCTGATCCACCTCGCTGATAATGTACCTGGGAAAGCAGCAGAAGATGGTCCAAATTCTTGGGCCTGGGCTACCTACATGGGAAACTTGGACAGAGTTCCAGGATCAAGATTTGAGAATGGCCCAGTCCCAGATTTTGCATCCCTTTGGGGAAGGAACCAGAGAATGAAAGATATTTCTCTTTCTCTTTCTCTCTCTCTCTCTCTCTCTCTCTGTAACTCTGCCTTTCAAATAATTAAATCTTTAAAAAATAGTAAACAAATACAGAAATATCTCTGCCTTGAAGTGATATCATTGTTTTTACATTTGTTCAGGATGCTCTACTCCACAAATGTTCAGTCCTTGGAAGTACAATGGACTACATTTCCATTCCATTTTATGTACTCAGTAGGCACAGATTCCTGGTACTTCAATAATAAAGGAATGTTCAGGCTTCACAACAACCCTGTGACAGGATCACTGCTTTATCAGCTTCACAGACAGGGACACTGAAACACAGATTAAGTACTTTGCAGGGGGTCACGAAGCTGGGATTCTACTCCAGCACCCAATTTACAACATTTGTGTGAACACATTTGTGTGTTCTTAAAACACATTGCACTACATGATGTAAATGAGATGTATTCTTACTTATCCTGCATCAGTAAGAAAAGTTGGTAAGAAGAGGTTGATGAGGTAGAGAAGTAAACTGGAACAGCAGGAATGGAATTTGAAACTGAACTTCAGAGGGCAGAAAAAAAAAAAAAAAAACAGAAGACAACAGATAACCATCTTGCATTCAACACTTTTATTAAAGCCTCAAAGCTGAAAATATTAGATATGCCAGAAATGCTCTTATATCAATCATTTGGGTCTTTGTGAAAGTGCCTAAAACTTGGTGGGAGAAAGCCTGGAAGAACCACCCACATTTTCTCTCAAATGCAGCCAGTTATTTCAATATATTTTGTTGAAAAATTAATTTTAACTTATATGAAATGTCATATTACCTTTCTAATATACCTGTTTCTCTCATGTGGGCATGGAGATTTTTTTCCCCATCAAATTTAACTCTGTTCCAGAAGTAAATCCAAATATTCAGGGGTTTGCATTATTCTACTTTACATTACTTTAACTATAATACCTGAGAAGAGTTTCTTTGGAAAGAAATGATTTGTTTCAGCTTATGGTTGGAGGCTACAGGATCTGGTGGCTCCATAGTACATCATGGATAGACATTGCTCATGGATGTGGAGGCATCATCATATATTGTCAGGAAGGGGAGATACAACAGTTAGATAGAGCCTGCACTCAAATGATCAAACCTCTCTTGAGAACTGCTATCTCTGTGTGCTGATATCACAGTTTCATGCATAGAAAATTCTAAAGACTCTATCAAAAATATATTAGAACTGGCCGGCGCCGCGGCTCACTAGGCTAATCTTCCGCTTTGTGGCGCCAGCACACCGGGTTCTAGTCCCAGTCGGGGCGCCAGATTCTGTCCCGGTTGCCCCTCTTCCAGGCCAGCTCTCTGCTGTGGCCCGGGAGTGCAGTGGAGGATAGCCCAAGTGCTTGGGCCCTGCACCCCATGGGAGACCAGGAGAAGCACCTGGCTCCTGGCTTCAGATCAGCGCTGTGCGCCGGCCGTTGCAGCCATTGGAGGGTGAACCAACGGCAAAGGAAGACCTTTCTCTCTGTCTCTCTCTCTCACTGTCCACTCTGCCTGTCAAAAAATAATATATATATATATATATATATATTAGAACTTACAAACAAGTTCAGTAAGTTTTAGGATACAAAATCAGCACACAAAGGTCATTTCTATTTCTATACATTAAAAACAAACTGAAAAATAAAATAAGAAAATAATCCTATGATGGCCTTAATGCTGGTAACAATGTCACAGGTTTATGCTTATCACCAACAGAGCAAGCTGTGAATACCTATTTTTATATCAATCATACCGCAGTAAAGTGTTTTTTAAAAGTTTTGTGTAAGGGCCAGAGCAGTGGCGTAGCAGGCACAGCTTCTGCCTGCAGTGCCAGCATCTCATACGGGCACCACTTCAAGTCCTGGCTTCTCTACTTCTAATCCAGCTCTCTGCTATTGTCTGGGAAAGTAGTAGAAAATGGTCCAAGTCCTTAGGACCCTGCATCCATATGGGAGACCTGGAAGAAGCTCCTGGCTCTGGATTGGCACAACTCTGACCATTGCAGGCATCTGGGAAGTGAACCAGTGGATGGAAGTGCTCTCTCTCTCTCTCTCTCTCTCTCTCTGCTTCTGCCTCTCTGTAACTCTGCCTTCCAAATAAATTTTTTAAAAAAATTTTGTGTATGTCTGTACATACATATATACATATGTATACATATATTTTTAAAATATTTATTTGAAAAGCAGAATGGAAGAAAGAAGGAGATAGACAAAGAGATCTTCTATTCACTGTTTTACTTCCGAAATGGCTCAAGTCTGTTCTGGTCAGAACAAAGCCGGACACTGGAACTCCATCTGTGTCTCCTACATAAGGGTCAGGGGCCCAAGCACTTGAGCCAACTGCTGCTGCCTTCCCAGGTGCATTAGCAGGAAGCTGGATTAGAGGCACACCAGACTGCATCCTAACTGACTCACTGATATGGGATGCCAGTGTTGCAAGTGGAAACTTAACCTGCTGTGCCATAATGCTGACTCCTAAGTATGTATTTTTGAAATCCCCTTTGTGGAATAAGAGTAATGGTGCAACAATGCCAGCATCCTTGTCAATACCGTCAGTCAATTTCATTTTTTTAACTTTTCAACTGTTTTCTTTTTGTATAAAACTTTTAATAAATATAAATTTCAAAAGTACAACTTTTGGATTATAGCAGTTTTCCCCCCATAACCTCCCTCCTATCTGCAAGTCACCCCATCCCCTACTCCCTCTCCCATCCCATTCTTCATTAAGATTCATTTTTAATTATCTTATACAGAAGATCAACTTAGTATATATACTAAGTAAAGATTTCAACAGACTGTACCCACACAGACACACGAAGTATAAAGTACTGTCTGAAGACTAGTTTTACCATTAATTGGCATAGTACAACACATTAAGGACAGAGATCCTACATAGGGGGTAGGTGCACAGTGACTCCTATCATAATGTAGAATACTCACAAACACTATTTGGTTACATTATATTGCTCCTGGGCTAAAGTCTCTAGATGTGTCTAAGTGTAGTTTCATAATCAAGCCCAGTGTGGTCAGTAGGTATAGTTACCATCAAGGTAGTTAAGCTACACAACTGGCAGGCAACTCATTGCACAAATCCTCTGACTACAGTGCCAGCATTCCATATGGATGCTATTTCTAGTCCTGAAAGCTCCATTTCTGATCCAGCTCTTTGCTCCAGCCTGGAAAAACATAAGAAGCTGACCCAAGTGCTTGGGTCCCTGCACCCATTTGGGAGACATGAAAGAAGCTTCTGGCTATGGCTTCAGATTGGCCCAGCTCCAGCTGTTGCAGCCATTAGGGGAGTGAACCAATAGATGGAAGATCTATCTCTCTCTGCAACCATCTCTCTGTAATTCCACCTTCCAAATAAATAAATAAATCTTTAAAAATTTACTTTTCTATTTTTAAATGAATTATTTATCTGAATGGCAGAGAGAGAGAGAGAGAAATCTTCCATCTGCAGGTTCACTCCCCAGATGGCCACAAAGGCCATGGCTGAGCTTGGTTGAAGCCAGTAGCTTTAGCTTTTTCTGGGTATCCCACATGGGTGCAAGACGTAAGCACTTGAGCCATCTCCCACTGCTATCCAAGGCACATAATCAGGGAGCTGAATCAGAACTGTATAGCTGGGATTCAAATTGGCAATGGTATGGGAGGCTGGCACCACAGATGGCTGCTTTACTTGCTACACCACAATGCTTGCCCCAAGGTCTATTAAGAAGGGATCATTTTATTTACTCATTGAAATGCCAGTATTGAAGTCTGGCGTTTTTGTTTATTTTTATATTAATCAGTGTTTAAATTATGTTCTATTATGAAAGCATACTTTTAAATTAATTTTTGAAACTATTTACATTGTTATGTAAACCAAAACTTCTCATTAAGTTGTTTTTGAATGTTGGGTGAATTTAGTGGGAAGGAAAAGTAAATATCTTTACTATTGTTTATAAAAACATAGTCTACCAGAGTGTTATAAACTCTAGAAATCACAGTAAATCTTTAAACTTGAGAGAAAACATTTAAGTAGAGAAGCAATGTTCTAAGTAAAATAAACAGAAACCTACAACTTGACTAGTTCAAGTCTCTATGAATTTATTCTTTTGTATGATCTATAGTAACAGTTTTATAAATCTGTCAGCTTTCTTTAATCAGAATTTTTAGTTTGTTCATTTCATCAGAAATCTGTATTTATAAATACTTGATAGAAACTTTTGTTTGTAAATGTTTTTAGCAAAGAAACAGCACTATGGATGGCAAAAAAAAAAAAAAAAAAAAACAACTTAAAATCACCATAATTAAAATTTGAGTAACAATTTACTGGAAAACAAGGTAACATTGTTACATGTATTGTATATAGGATTTTGATAAAGACAGAATTGTTTTTACAAACTCTTTTATGTTTTTTTAGGCCAGCATAATCTGGTTGTGAATTTTCTTTTGCAGAATTCTGATAGGTGACAGGCAAAATGCTCAAAAGCAAGAATACACAACAAACTAACAAGTGTATTACAAATCAAGTTGTATCTTAAACACAAAAAACAATGTAATTGTAGGCATATTATTGCTGTCTGTATAAGTACAGTAAGAAAAGCTTATTGGTTAGAAGATTAATCTCAGATTTAGAAATTTTTCAATTTTCCATTTTTATGTATTAAAATATTTATTATATTTAGTATTTTTAAAGCACAGTAGTGTTTTCAAAACTATTTAATTTTTGAGGTCTCTATACTTGTGAAGGGAGGGGCAACTCCAAGATTTTTACAGACCCCAGTCTTTTATTAAGAAGATAACAATCATGAAAGATAATATTATATCAGAACTACCAGACATTATTGTCATATAACCTATAGAATACTTACATCAATAATGTATCTATGTGATAGAACACTTACATCAATAATGTATCTATGTGAAAGTAACTTTAAATTTAGCATGAATCTACAATTCAGCAATGCTCCATATATATCACTAGGTGTCTAATTAGCAATCATCTCTACTGAATGACAGATAGATTCTTTGAGGACTCTTGGGCTTCCAACTGGAAATCACGGTCAAATGACTTAATTTGAAACAACTAATTTTCAAAATACATATTAATAATCTTAACTCTTGAAGTTAAGGTGAATTAGCAGGAAGCTAATGTAGCCTTCCAAGCCTCAGCTTAACCCACTGTGTCATAGCACAAGCCACTATCAAAGGCTTTTGAGATAAGCATTTTTAGGGTTTGGCCATAACAGAGTCAGAACCAGGGAGGAGAAAAATGCTCACAAGAGCTGCCTAGAAAGTTGAGGGAAAGGGGATGAAGTTGTCGAGCCACAGGTTAGGCCACCTGATATGTCTCTATCCAATATTAGAGTGCTGGTTGCAGTCCTGGCTGCTCTGCTTCCTGTCCATCTTCCTGCTATGTGCTTGGGAAGACAGCAATGGATTGCCGAAGTACTTGGGCCTCTGCCACCCACCATGGGAGACCCAAATGATGTTTTTGCCTCCTACTTTCAGCCTGGCCCACACCTGGATGTCAAGGCCATCCAGCAGATAGATGAACCAGCAGATAGAAAATCTGTCTCTGTCATTATGCTTTTCAAATAAATAAATTCCTCTTTAAAAATCAAAGAGACTTTTGACCTGGGGTGTGGCATAGCAGGGAAAGCCACCCCTGCAACACCAGCACACCACATGAGTGAGTTTGAGTCCTGGCTGCTCCACTTGTGATCCAGCTCCTTGCTAATGTGCCTGGGAAAGCAGCTCAAGTCCTTGGTCCCTTGCAACCATGTGGGAGACCCAGAAGCAGCTCCTGTCTCCTGGCTTTGGATCTGCCCAACTGCAACTTTTGAAGCAATTTGGGAAATGAATGAGCAGACGGAAGATCTTTCTGTCTCTCCCTCTCTCTACCATTAACTCTGCCTTTCAAATAAATGAATAAATGAGGGAAGAGTTTACAATGAAATGAAAACTAAGAAAGAAGAAGCTGTAGTTTACAAAATGGCTAAAAATGTATTAACAACTATTTTAAAATTAAAGATCAAGACTTCTTAAAATATTTCCTAACAATATGTTTTTTTAGAGACTTACATATTTATTTGAAAGGCAGACTTACAAAGAAAGGAAGAGACAGACAGAGAGAGAGAGAGAGAGAGAGAGAGAGAATCTTTCATCTGTAGATATTTACCCTTCAGATAGCCACTACTGCCAGAATTCAGCCAGGTCAAAGCCACGAGTCAGTAGCTCCCTCCAGGTCTCTCATGTGGATGGCAGAGCTCTAGCACTTAGGTCATCTTCTGCTGTTTCTTAGGCCATTAGCAGGGAACTGCATCTGAAGTGAAGCAGCTGGGATTCAAACTGCCACACATTTGGGATGCCAGCATTACAGGCAGTAGCTTTGTCTGCTACACCAGGACTACCCCAGTACTAAAAATGTTTTAAGAAAACCTTGTTATTTTCACACAGGGGACTAAATTTTAGGGTTTTTTAATTGTATATCTGAAAGACAGAGTTACAGAGAGAGGCAGAGACACAGAAAGAGATGTCTTCCATCCGCTGGTTCACCCCCCCTATTGGCCGCAATGGCTGGAGCTGCACCGATCTGAAGCCAGGAGCCAGGAGCTTCCCCAAGCTTCCCCCAGGGCTCGGATGTGGGTGCAGGGGCCCAAGGACTTGGACCATCTTCCACTGCTCTCCCAGTCCACAGCAGAGAGCCAGATCAGAAGAGAAACAGCCGGGACTAGAACCAGTGCCCATATGGGATGCCGGGACATCAGGCCAGGGCTTTAACCTGCTGCACCACAGCGCCAGCCCCTAAATTTTAGTTTTATGTCAGCGTACTACTAAATGTTAGGTTTTGTAAACATAAATCATTTTAATCTAGTCTCTGTCAATGCAATCTCTCAAAAGAGATTTCATTTTTTACCAACTTTTAAAATATTTTTCCTTATTTTTAGGATAATTATTATCATTAGTGAAAATATGTCTCTTTTATCCTATAGTTACTTATGAAAAACACATTTTTATAATTGTAAAACGTTTTTAAAACTCCTTACCTAGTTTTCTTTTATATTTTATATGCTTCCATTTAATTTTTCTTGTATTATTATTAAAGACAGAGTTACAGAGAAAGGTAGAGATAGAGAGAGAGGTCTTCCTTCCACTGGTTCATTCCCCAGTTGGCTGCAATGGCTGGAGCTGTGCCGATGCAAAGCCAGGAGCCAGGATCTTCTTCCGGGTCTCCCATGTGCAGGGGCCCAAGGACTTGGGCCATCTTCTACTGCTATCCCAGGCCATACTGAGAGCTGGATTAGAAGAGGAGCAGCTGTGACTAGGACCAGTGCCCATATGGGATGCTGGCACTTCAGGTCAGGGCTTTAACCCACTGTGCTACAACACAGGCCCCTCCACTTAATTTGAAACATTCCCTTAAAAATATCTAAAAGCAAGATGTGGGGCTCCACGGGATGTGCAGCCATGGAGCCCCCACGCAAAACATTTTTAACAAAAGTATGATAGCTTTTTTATTGTAATTTATATATTTTTCGTTTTCCTTTTAAAGTTTTTTTTTAAATTCATATTTGCTTTACTTTTTCTTTTTTGTTTGTTGTTACATATAGAAATTTTGCCTTTAGTTACTTTGAAGCAGTCTTGAATTCTTTGTCATATATGAATAATTTTAATTAAATTTTTAAAATGTATATAAAGGGGACAAATGTCATGTATTTCTTTTGCACATTTTTAAGAAAATAATATTTCCCACCTACCCTCATAACCTCCCCTGCTCTTACCCTCCCTCTTCCTTCCTTATTTGAGTTTCTATAATGACATACTTCTAATTTATTTTATAATTGCAAGATTAACTTTCCACTAAATAAAGAATTCAATAAGTAGTTAGAAAAATCACTGTTCCTCAGGAGTAAAGAATATAAAGAATATAAACAATCATCAAATCCAAAACTGTAAATTTCATTAATATAAATTACATTTTTGAATTCTGTATATTAATGCAAGTCAGAGAAAACAACATTTGGCTTATTTCATTGAGCATAATGATCTCCAACTGCATCCACTTCCGTTGTGAAATCAGGGTTTCACTATTTTTTATGCCTGTGTAGTATTTCATCATGTGTATATACCATAATTTCTTTATGCAATCCAAAGCTGATGGATATTTGGGTTGATTACATATCTTAGCTATTTTGAATTGAGCTGCTAAAAACATGAGGCTACAGATAATTCCCTCATATGCTGTATATCAACAATGTATATAAGCATATTTGGTAACAGACCCAAAAATACTATTTTATACAATTTAAGAAGCCAAGACATTAAACTGATATCAAAATATTTATTATACTTACATTCATCTAACTTATATTTTTTAAAGATTTATTTTATTTCAAAGTCAGAGTTACACAGAGAGAGAGGCAGAGAGAGAGTGAAGTCTTCTATCTGATGGTTCACTCCCCAGATGACCACAATGGCCAGAGCTGTGCTGATCTGAAGCCAGGAGCCAGGAGCTTCTTCTGGGTCTCCCATATGGGTGCAGGGGCCCAAGGACTTGGGCCATCTTCTACTGCTTTCCCAGGCCATAGCAGAGAGCTGTATCAAAAGTGGAGCAGCCAGTTCTTGAACTGGCACCCATATGGAATGCCAGCGCTTCAGGCCAGGGTGTTAACCTGCTGAGCCACAGTGCCAGCCCCATCATCTAATTTATATTTAACAAATCTTTTTACTTTAGTTATGGAAACTGAAATATCAGACAAGCATATTCTAGTTCAACTGCTATCCTTGAGACACAGAACACGATTATATTTTGACATAATTTATTTATATTTTTATTATCTTAAACATCTAACAGATATAACTTTGATCCTAATTAGCCACTAAACATAGGCAAACATGTTAACAAAATTGAAGAAATCTTTGTTTTATTTTACCAATAAAATTTAGCTATTCATCAAAGATTTATAGAAGTCCTGTGGCACACAGCTTAATTTAATAGTTTTAAATGTATGTAAATATGTTTTGAATTTTAATGTTTTAAATTTAAATGTTTTAAATAGTTTTAAATTTGTGTAAATATGTAATATCAATCAACCAATTAAAATATAGCTCTTAAGGGATTTTTAAGGGATTTTTAATAAGTAGACACAAAATACAACATGTATATAATTTAACATATATCACAAGAAAAATCAAGCAGTCCTGTAGCAGCTTAAAAAAAAGAAAAAACTATTACTGAGGCTGGCACTGTGGTATAGCAGGTAAGGCCACCGCTTGTGCTTGCAGTGCCAGAATCCCATACAGGTGCTGGTGCAAGTCCCAGCTGCTCCATTTCTGATCCAGTTCTGTGCCATGGTCTGGGAAAACAGTAGAAGATGGCTCAAGTCCTTGGTCCCTGTGCACCCACATGGGAGACCCAGAGGAGGCTCCTGGCTCTCGGCTTCAGATTGGTGCAATTCCAGCCAGTGCGGAAGACCTCTCTCTCTCTCTGTAACTCTGACTTTCAAATAAATAATCTTACTTTCTTCTTTTAATAAAATTAATTTATTTCTTGCTCTTAGTTATGATATTTTTCACTAAAAATTGTGTTTAATTAAAAAACAAAGTGATTTTAAACTATCACATCAACACCTCAGCAGGAATATGCAGAGGGAAAAATGTAACTTGAATATTTATGTCAAAAAAAAAAAAACCCTAATCCCAGCAAAGGAGCTGAACATTTTCTCATGCAATGAATACTGCATCTGAATTTCTGAGCCTTTGACACTCTAATAGAGAGATGTTTTCTATGGCATATTCTTATGGTTCTTGTTCCCCACTGGCAACTGCACCAGGGGCTTCTGTGGGGAGCTCCAACTGGCTTTAAGAGAACAAAGGGAGTCTTAGACCTTAGTCTTCAGAATCTACTACATACATAATAAGACCATGCAGTATTTCCCATTTTGTTCTCATACAACAATAATTATAGGGTGCACAAATCAGCTGGGATATCTCAGAGGACTTTCAGGTGAATTGAGTTGCCCATATTTTACCAAAGATTAATTCTCACACAGAGTACTCACAGAAACCAAATCCTTCTTGCTGAGACTGGGACTAACTAGAGTCTTCGATTCTTGTCTCACATCAACCAGAACTAGGACAAATGACCTTAGTGAGGCCCAACTGGCAGGAAGCCCAAACAAATGGCACAGAAACAGGATCCCCAGTGTCCACTGTGTTCAACTTAGTCATTGAGCCCCGGGATTCCAAACAGTACCATTTCCATGTACCAACAAAGTGCTTATAGGCATCTGATGTCACAGAAGAACAGAAAGTAGAGTCTACAAAAATGGACTCAGCAGCTTCTGGAATATCCCTGAAATCCCAACCATGGGGTCAGCTCCCCAAGAGCAGCCTGCAGGACACAAGCAGTGCTTGCCTTTCCCCAGTAACATGTGCAGACTAGACCCCTACTGCTGACTGCCATTTGTTACCAGTCAAAATGTGGCCCAGGCTGCTCACCCCTGAACAGCCAGTACACCAGAGACGATTGCTGATGCAAGTGCACTGCTTTAAGACACCAGCATTCTCGGAGTAAAAGCAGACCTCTTTGATTCCAAATATGCTCTTTCCCAAGAATGATGGCTTCTTGAAGAAACCTGGTTCTTAAGGGAACCTGGTTCCTTTCACTGACTCTCATCTCTGATGAACCGTCTAGTGGTGGGCAGCCCGGACCTACTTTTGCCCCTAAAATACACCCTGGCACTCTGATAAAAAATGTGGACATCTCAACCATTCACTTAACCACTAGCCCAAATGTCCACTCTTTTCTTAGTAAGTTTTGATAGCTCTTATTGTTTTTTCCTTTGTACTATAACACCATCTGAAACAACTTTTTCATTACTATATATATAAATATATTTCATTTCCTTACCTAAGAGAGATCATTTTTTTCAAACAATAAGAACAACAAAAAATGCTTCTTGGAGGATTGGGAATTCAGTGACTCCTGTGGGAACTGGAGCACTTGGTTTGGGAAGCAGAGGTAGGCTGCTAAGACACCTCCACTTGAACTGACCTACTTGCCACTTACCAAGGTGAACTGATGCAATGATTGTTGGTCCCTGGAAATATGTACGCCATAACATAGGAAACTTCACAACAGATATTTGTTCATAGTAAGGACTAAAAATAATTTTCTCTACTAATATCACAAAGAAATCACTTAAAAAGCTGAAATAAATGTGTAGGGTTAGCTGACATGTGAGTCCTACCAATATATCATCAATTTAACACGTTTGGGTCCATAAAAATTTAAAATAAGTCAAGCATGATAAAAGTACAAATAAGACGCCGTGTCCCGGCACAAGTCCCCAGATCGCCTGTGCACAGGGATTTCGCCCCAGCCCCTCCCCGTCTGACAAAGGTCTCTCAACATCAAGTCCTCAGGATTTCCTCACTGCATCTCAAGCTCGGGGCGCCCGGACTCAGCTGCGGTCCCCTGCGCCCTTCGGGAACCGCACCACGTATTAGATCGGCAATGGAGCCGCTGAATAAACTGAATAGTAAGCGACTATTTAGACCTGGGCGGCAGGGGTTCCTCGAGCCCCGCGCTGAAATCAGTGGGTACTCTCGAGGAGAAATCCTAGTTCTCTTTCCCAACTGTTTTTTTTTTTTTTTTTTTTTTTGACAGGCAGAGTGGACAATGAGAGAGAGAGACAGAGAGAAAGGTCTTCCTTTTACCGTTGGTTCACCCTGCAATGGCCACTGCGGCTGGCGCACCACGCTGATCCGATGGCAGGAGCCAGGTGCTTCTCCTGGTCTCCCATGGGGTGCAGGGCCCAAGGACTCGGGCCATCCTCCACTGCACTCCCGGGCCACAGCAGAGAGCTGGCCTGGAAGAGGGGCAACCGGGACAGAATCCAGCGCCCCGACCAGGACTAGAACCCAGTGTGCCGGCGTCGCTAGGTGGAGGATTAGCCTATTAAGCCGGCGCCGGCCTCCAACTGTTGAAAGGAGAAGGGGAGCTGACCCCAGATCTGCGCCCTGGGGAGGACCCCAAGGTGAACACAGCAACAGCCACGCTCGCCTCCCCAGCCCAAACCTCCGGGCTTGCACAAACCAGTAGACTCTGGCCGCGAGAAACAGAGGCGCTTCTGGGACTGGCCTCAAGACGCATTCTTCTCACACCAGCGCTGCAGAGTGGATGACCGAGCCGGGCTCCGGGAGCGCCGTCCCCGCAGTCCGCCGCGACGCCCACCTGGAGGCGACCTCACAGAGGGCCCCTGAGGGGCCTGGCGGCAGAGGGCGGGTCAGCTCCGCCGCAGCCAATCCCGGCGGGGGGAGAAACTCGGGCTCTGTGACGCACGGCGGGGGAGGGGCGGAGCGCTAGGCCTCGAGGGGTGCGCGCGAGCGCACAGGGGGAGGCGTGGCCCGGCTTAGTGCGCATGCGCCGCACACTGTGCGGGCCCAGTGGGGTGGGGCGGCCTCCCGCAGCCTCGGATCGAGGCCCGGAGCCGTTTTTCTGCATTTGGCTTTTGACGCGCTGTGGGCCAAGCCGTTCTGTGTGTGTGGGGTGATGCCATGTCTGCGCTGCTGGCCTTCTGCTCACAGCCTGGAAGAGCAGATTCGTTCCGGTGTGAGCAAAGTAAAACAGCTCGGCTGTTCAGAATGCAGTGTGCAGTTTTGTGTAAGCCTCAGGTAATTAGCCGTTGGTGGTGGTGTTTGTCGGATTCTAGACTTTGCGTTCTTATTTTCTTGGTATGTTTTCTTTCCCATGTGGACTAGTTATGCCTGTTACGTTAAATATGAATGTGGTAGTAAGAATTTCCTTATTCAACAAGCACTTGTTAGTATTATCAGAAATGCTTGGGGCTAGAACCGTGGCTCACTTGGTTAATCCTCTGACTGCAGAGCCGGCATCCCATATGGGCGCCGGGTTCTGTCCCGGTTGCTCCTCTTCCAGGCCAGCTCTCTGCTGTGGCCCAGGAAGGCAGTGGAGGATGGCCCAAGTGCTTGGGCCCTGCACCTGCATGGGAGACCAGGAGGAAGCACCTGGCTCCTGGCTTCGGATCGGCGTACCTCCGGGTGTAGCGGCTATTTGGAGGTTGAACCAGTGAAAGGAAGACCTTTCTCTCTGTCTCCCTCTCATTGTCTAACTCTATCTGTCAAATAAATAAAAATTTTAAAAAAGAAATGCTGTTGCATACACAGATTTTTTAATTAGCTATTTTTGAATTGTGAAGAAACGATATAAGTTAACCTTACATGTTTAAGTTCTATAGTTTAGACTTCTGAATAAATCTAAGTAGCGGTCCAGAGAGAGAAGCAGGAGAGAATGAGTGAACAGAAATATTGTGGGAAAATATATCCTGTTGATTGCTGGACCCTTGTTGTGGTGTAGCAGATTAAACCTTCACCTGCAATGTGGTCACCCTGTATGGACACAGGTTCAAGTCCTGTCGGCTCCTTGTCTGATCCAGCTCCCTACAATGTGCCTGGGAAAGCAGCAGAGTTGGCCCAAGTGATTAGGCTTCTGCCACCTGGGAGTCCTGGATGGAGTTCATGGTCCTGGCTGCAGACAGGCTTAGCACTGCCTTTTTTTTTAACTTTTATTTAATGAATATAAATTTCCAAAGTACAGCTTTTGGATTACAGTGGCTTCCCCCCCATAACGTCCCTCCCACCCGCAACCCTCCCCTCTCCCACTCCCTCTCCCCTTCCATTCACATCAAGATTCATTTTCCATTCTCTTTATCTACAGAAGATCAGTTTAGCATACATTAAGTAAAGATTTCAACAGTTTGCTCCCACACAGAAACATAAAGTGAAAAATAATCGATGATTTTTTAAATGATGATGAAATCAGATCAGACCTATTGTCATGTTTAATCCCAGTGAGAGTCAAGTTGGGAATTGATAATTTCTTCTTCTTCTTCTTCTTCTTCTTCTTCTTCTTCTTCTTCTTCTTCTTCTTCTTCTTCTTCTTTTCTTCTTCTTCCTTTTTTTTTTACAGAAGATCAGTTTAGTATACATTAAGTAAAGATTTCAACAGTTTGCACCCCCATAGAAACACAAAGTGAAATATACTGTTTGAGTACTCGTTATAGCATTAAATCTCAATGTACAGCACGCTAAGGACAGAGATCCTACATGAGGAGTAAGTGCACAGTAGCACTGCATTTTGTGACCATTTGAGTAATGAATGAGAGGATGGAAGATCTCTGCCTCTCTCTTCTCTGGTATCTTGCATTTTAAATAAATAAATACATTGTTACAGAAAAATGATTACTGTGCCCTTTGATTGATAGTTCTTTTTCTACTCTAGCTCCTAGGGCTATTTTATCCTTTGGTTAACTATAGGCTTCAATGTAAATGGTCCATCCATGACCTTGACTGACTTGCCACTTCCTTGGCCTCTTCTCTCCATCAGGGACATCTCTCTTCCTTCAACCTGAGTCATCTGCAGTCATTCTTTGGGCCCTGTCATCTGGAACTCTCCTACTTTGGAGGCCACTTCATGGAGCCCTGTTAAGCATTCTGACTGTGTATCCTCTGAGTTTGCTTCCTCTATCTACACTGCTCTGAGACCCTGTTAGGACCTTCACTCTGGATCTTGTCCCCTCTACCTGTACCACCTACCTCCAACACATCCCTGCATTCCTTCTTTATCCACTTCAGATTCTTTAGCAACCTTTCCAAGTTTCCATCCACCCAGGCTTTCCTCTTTGCTGTTGCTGTTGTCTGAACAACAGACAGTGGCTGAACATCACATTTACCTCCTTGGATTGCTACACCTGGGTGTCCACAGAACCAGTAAATACTCATCCTTCTTGGAGGGAAGAAATGGCACTTTCTGCACAGGGCAACAGTGAGACACAAGCAGCGGTGGTGGCAGTGATGACCTGCCATTCAGGTTCTGAGTGGGATGGGATGGGGAGGGATTCCCAGGCCATGACTGCCAGACTGCAGCTCTTTGCCTTTTGCAATGACCGGCTCAGGACATGTGGCTTCCTGCCCTGGGTGTGGCTTCTCACTTCATAATCATCATCATCGAGTTCACCTTCCCTTGAGGAACTGCAGGGATGTTTCAGTTTTCCCAAGTGTGTAAGGATTCAATGTGACTGTTCTCTCACTGTTCTCAGTCTGCTTGTCACCTCCAACCCATGACTCTCCTAACAGAAATGTGGTGGGGAGAAGCAATGGTGAGATGAAAAGATCAAGAGGCAGCTGTGTCCAAAAGGAAGCAGAACTGGGACACTGGAAAATGCTAGAAGTGTCCAATGCAGAGTTTAGGGAACAGCATCCGAACTGAACATCTGAGACAGAAAAGGCTAATTTTGCTGCTGCAGTATGGTTTCCAATAAACCAGTACACTTTCCTTGATTAACTATCCTAAGTTCTGTTCCTCTATCAATTTTAGTTAAGTAAGTAGAGCTTCAAAATGGAAATGAAAAACTGAACTTTCAATGTGTCTGAGGGAATCATTTACCTCACTCAAGCATATTGAGCTTTCTAGAATGTCATAATATTAGTAAAATTACTTCAGGGTGAGCGTATTGTGCTGTTAAGTTGCCCCTAGGGACACCCACATCTCTTATCTAGAGTGAGTGCCTTTGAGCCTCAGCTCAATTCCCAATATCAGCTTCCTGCTAATACACATCCTTGCAGGCAGTGGGTGATGGCTTAAGATATCAGGCCCCTGCCACTCATTTGGGAGAGGCAGAATGCTTGCCACATCCTGGCTGTGTCCTGGCCCAGCCCTGGTCATTGCAGGCATTTTGGGACTGAACCACTGAATGGGAGACGTCTCCCTGCCTGTTTCTACCTTTAAAATTAGTAAACTTAAAATAGTGATTGGTGTGGTCTGTGGGGTTAGAGCCCTGGCTCTACCACTGCTGCTTGCTGACTGTGTGATTTGCAAGTGGCTAGATCTCTTGGTGCCTTTGTTTCCCCATGTGTAAGATGGGATGAGAGTAGTGGCTCTTCCTTCATAGAGAAACTGTGGTAATTGAGGACAATCATCCAGACCAGTCCTTGAGTACATAGAAGAAAATTACATTGGAGAAAGTTATACAAATCAGAAGATGCTCTGATCTTTTAATTTTAAGTACAATTTAAAGACCAACTTCAATTGCAAAAGACTTCTGCTCTGAATAAGCCTGAAATGGTCATTAATCACTAGGTGGATTCTAAATTCCCTGAGCTAAAACAACTATATGGTAACAAGGTATTCTTGTTGCACACAGATGTCTGGTCACATGACATCTTTGTATGTTCACTTTACAAGGGTTAGACAACCGGCTACCTGGAAATGCTTAATAAGGAGGCATTGAGATGATAGGAAAGGGATTGCAGATAATTTACTTTGTGTCTTACCTCCAAGACAGGGCATGTGATGGCTTCAGTCAGGGAGGTTTTGCTTGTTGATTGTTTCTACAGAGCCATAACAATAGCCATGGTGGAGCCAGGCCAAAGTTAGGAACCTGGAACTCCATCGTTGTCTTCCACAAAGGTAGCTGAGGTTTAAACCCTTTAGCTTCCTTCCACCACTTTCCCAGGGGTATCAGCATGGAGCTGGATCTGAAGTGGGGCAGCAAGACTCCAACTGGCTCTCATATGGAATGCCCATGTCCCAAGAGGTAGCTTCACCCTCTCTGTCAGGATGTCATCTCTTTTGGTTTTTGGATCTTCATTTAGACTGTCTTGGTAATGAGCTCCATGACAAGAATGCCCACCAGGCTAGGACAATTCAGAAAGACATGCTTTCTTGTGTCTGTTAGGATGGTCCTTTAGGTTTATCCTTTTGGGAAGAATGACTTTTGGTGTCTAAAATACATTTCTCAGTCTGCTCAGGGCATCTGTGAAATGTAGTCTGAGTAAAAAGCATCATGATCTTACCTTTCTTTCCACCATGATGGCAAACTCTCTGTGTTGGCATTTCTAGAATACTGCTGTACAGATCCACACATCCCTCTGGCTGCCTCAATTGTGTCAAAGGCAAAACTATTTTCAGAGTTAGATTTTTCGGGATATAATATGTTTCTAGCTCCAGATTCCAACTGTGCACTGGTAGATGCTATACATTCATTGTTTTCTGATGAACTGAGCACCTCTTGAATGGGAGGATTTTCAACAGCACTGCTAGTGCAGTCTGAAGACAAAGTGGGTTTTTTTAAGGTACTGCTGGAACACTCATTGTATATAAAGATAATTGAAAATGAATCTTGATGTGAATGGAATGGGAGAGAGAGCAGGAGATGGGAGGGTTGCGGGGTGGGAGGGACATTATGGGGGTGGAAAGCCATTGTAATCCATAAACTGTACTTTGGAAATTTATATTTACTCAATAAAAGTTTAAAAAAATTACAAAACAAAACAAAAAGATTTTCAAGTCTCCAAGTGCTATTGTTGAATGGTCTATGCATACCTTTGTCTTTTTTATATAACATTAAACATTTTGGTAGACAAATATGTTATATATAATATGTATATGATTGTTCTAAAATGATTGTATTATTCCTTTTTTAAAAGATTTATTTTATTTATTTGAAAGGCTGAGTTACAGAGAGAGAGGGAGAGACAGAAAGAGGTCTTTCATCTGCCTATTCATTCCCCAAGTGGCTGCAATAGCTGGGGCTGCACTAAGCTGAATCCAGTAGCCAGGAGATTTTTGCAGGTCTCTCACATGGGTGCAGGGACCCAAGTGCTTGGGCCATCTTCCACTGTTTTCCTAGGTACATTAGCATTGAGCTAGACTGCAAGTGGAGCAGCCAGGACTGGATCCAGTTCCCTATTAAAACCAGTTGTTTTATCCAGATTGCTTGAAGCCTCCATTACTGTGAAATGTCCCCATTTATCTCTATTTAACATCTTTTGTTTAAGTATTATTCTGTTCATTGTTTAGATAGCCAGCCAATATAACCATCTTTCTTACATGTGGGTATACTTTTTTAACTCTTAACTTTTTATCTTTTTGTATTTTTTAATTTAAAATTTCTTTTCTCATATAAGCAGTATATCATTTGATCTTTAATTTTTTAGATACTTATTTGATTTATTTGAAAGGCAGGGTTACAGAGAAAGGGTGGGGAAGAGAGAGAGATTCCATGTGGTGGTTCACTTCTCAAAGGGCAGTAACTGTTGGAGCTGGGCCAGACTGAAGCAAGAAAGTTCATCTGAGTCTCACAAGTGAAAGCAGGGGCCCAAACACTTTGCCCACTATGCCACAGTGCTGGCCTCTTGGATGGACTTTCCAGCTTCTGCTTCAGCCTGCCTTGGCCATAGATATGCAAATTTGAAAAGAGAAACAGCAAAACAAAGATTTCTCTCTTTCTCTCCCTATGTCTCTGTCTCTCTTTTAAATAAAGAAATTATTTAAAAAGTTAAAGGTTTTCATAAGGATTTAAGTAACAAACACGGGACTGTAGTTGTGACATAGTGAGTTAAACCACTGCCTGCAATGCTAGCATCTCATACCGGCACCAGTTTGAGTCCCATTAGCTCCTCTTCCAACCTGCTAATGTTCCTGGGAAAGAAGTGAAGATAGCCCAAGGGCTTGGGCCCCTGCGCCCATGTGGGAAACCCAGAAGGAGCTCCTGGATCCTAGCTTCAGACTGGCCCAACTCCTGCCATCGCAGTCATTTGGGGAATGAACCAGCAGATGAAAGATCTGTTTCTCTGTCTTTTTCTCCCTCTGTTTCTCTGTCTGTAACTCTCCCTTTCAAATAAATAAATAAATCATTTTAAAAAGTCCATCCAAGTGCTTGTGTGTGTGTGTGTGTCTGTCTGTCATTAATGATATTCATGCTGCAGTTCTGAAATTTAAAAAACTATAATAAAGTATCATATTTTTACCTGAAAAAAAAAAGTCCATCTGAGTCTCCCACATGAGTAATAAGTAGCTAAGTTCTTTCTTTAGCATCCACTATCTCCCACACAAACATAAAAAGCTGGATTGTGAGTGCAGAGTAGTGGGAACTGACACAGGCACCACATCATGGGCTGTGAGTATCCCAAACAGTGGCTTTATCTACTATACCACAAGGCCTGCCCCAATCTTTACCTTTTAATTTTATTTTTAAAAGATTTTGTTTTATTTATTAGAAAGGCAGAGTTGCAGAGAGAGAGAACGAGAGAGAGAGAGAGAGTGAGCCATTCATCTGCTGGTTCACTCTGCAGATGGCCATGATAGCCAGGCTGGGTTGGGTCGTCATCTGCTGCTTTCCTAGTTACATTGGCAGGGAGCTGGATTAGAAGTGGAGCAGTTGAGACTCAAACGCATGCCCATATGTAATGTCAGTAACACAGGTTACACACTTGCTGCCTGGCATTTTGCTCTTACAAATTTTAAGATATTCTTTTTATGTTTCACTTTTGAAAATTTGACTCTAATGTGTTAGGGTAGGGATCTTTCCTTATTGTATCTATTTGAGGTTCTATGCATTTGCTGTATTTGGATGTCTATATATTTCTCCAAAATACAGTAGTCTTCTACTGTTATCAATAGATTTTCCAAACCTTTCTTTTTCCCCTTTTCTTCAGGAATTTTTGAGACTTTTATATTTGATATATTTGATCATTTGATGGTATCCCATAGATCTTGAAAACTCAATTTGTTCTAATTTCTTTGTCTCACTGAAATATTTCAAAAGACCTATCTCATGGATCAGATATTCTTTCTTCTGCCTCATCTAGTCTTTTAAGACTTTCAACTGTATTTTTTATTTGAATTATTAAATACATTTCACTTCTAATATTTCTGTTTAGTTCTTTTCAATAAATCTGCCTCTAATAAATCTGTCCACATCATGTATTGATTCCTGATTTCCTTTAATTGTTTCTCTTTCATTTGAATTCTTTTCAAGCATATTGGTTATCTCGCTTTCTTCATGGTCCAATATTTATGCATTATTGTGTTCCTTTTGGGTGTTGTATTGCCTTCCTTGTTCATGATTCCTATGTTTCTACATTGATTTTTGAATGTCTGAGGTATTCATTGCCAGCTTTACTTCTGGAGATATTTCTCCGCATATTGATTTGGTAGGGTGCTTTATATTTAGTTTCAGTCAGATTTTGTAGTGTACTCTCCCTATGCTTTTATTTGTTATTGTTGACAGTAGCCATAGCAGGAATCTGCATTTTCCCTGTGGCTCAGTGTAGTCACTGTGACTCCTGTTATGCAGGTCTGCAGCCATCTCTTGAGGGCAGGATTGCTATAACGAGCTTCCTAGGTGTTGAGAACAGACCTTGCTGGTGTTGTGGGTGTGCCTGGCAGATAGATTCCCAGCCAGTATACACATCAAATCAACTGGAACTATGAGGTGAGTGCTTGGTCTAGGAGCTGAGTGCATTTAGAGACTGTTGGCCAATACCCAGATGCAGAATTGCAAGAGTTGCACTAATGATGGGTGGAGAAGTTTAATACCCACAGATGCTTGCTGAGAGAGTGTTCAGATGTGAGGATGACTTTGGCTTTGTATCAGAAGGACAAGATATCTTGGGCCACTCTGTGCTGATTACTGGTTTGAGTTGGGTGCAGCTATCCAGGAACCAAGTATCAAGTGAGCAGAGTACCAAAACTCTGTCGTCTTCCATGGAAGTGTTAGAGCTGGGAGCTCTGAACTTCATGCTTTACCTATACCAAGCACAGTTTCTTTATGCCAGAGATCCTGGCAAGCTAGTGTTGTATTGTTTTAGGCTCTGCAAAAAGAGCACTGTCATAGTCCTGTTGGTAAGGTATTAGGAAAATTTTCAAAGTTCTATCAGAGTTTGGGTGTGTGTGGCATACACAAAAATCTAAATTTCCTTCTATTTCTATTATGTTTCCAATATAAATCAAGGAATTTTCATCCCATCTCCCAAGTTAGACTGTGTGTCTCCAAGTGATGGGGAGAAAGAGGAGAAAAGAATATCCTGATATACATCTTACATTAGGAAGTGGCACCATTGAGTCAGTCTCAGGAGACAGAAAACAAAAGAATAAGGATAGTATTATTGAGAAACAATGGGTGTTAAAGTTAAAAGGTACATGCTATGAGGCTTCATTGAGGCAGGTAAGCAAAAATAGAGGAGCAAGCAATCAATGTGATGATTAGCATAAAGTGCACCTAGCATTTCAGTCACATAGAGTTGAAGCAGGGACTCAGAGAACTGTACAAAATAAAGCAGAATGCAAGGACTATAAATAGAATAAAAAGAAACAAGATGTTGGCTGGCGCCGTGGCTCAATAGGCTAATCCTCCGCCTTGCAGTCCCAGTCAGGGCGCCAGATTCTGTCCCGGTTGCCCCTCTTCCAGGCCAGCTCTCTGCTGTGGCCCGGGAGTGCAGTGGAGGATGGCCCAAGTCCCTGGGCCCTGCACCCCATGGGAGACCAGGAGAAGCACCTGGCTCCTGCCTTCGGATCAGCGTGGTGTGCCAGCCGCAACACGCTGGATGCGGCGGCCATTGGAGGGTGAACCAACGCCAAAAGGAAGACCTTTCTCTCTGTCTCTCTCTCTCTCACTGTCCACTCTGCCTGTCAAAAAAAAAAAAAAAAAAAAAAAAAAAAAAAAAAAAACAAGATACCTAGTATTTCAACTGTTGGCTCACAAAGATAATTAAATTTAACTTATGATGATAATTTCTTTTGGAACAGCAACATGAGGTCACTCTGTGGCCTCACAAGAGTAGTCAGCATTTTCCTCAAAAACACTGGAGTTGTCCTTCAGAGCTGGACCAAAGGTCATTTCAGAATGGTGGATGCAGGATGTTAATCCAGACACTTTTACTGCAATGAGGATATATAGACTTGCTGTTTAGGATCCCTCCTGGGTTTCTGATAGTGAATGAGAATGTCTGGAAATGGTTTTAATTTAAACCTAGTCTCCAGGGTTAAATTTTGGAGCCCTCATGATTTGAGGCTGTTTCCCTGGTAATGGTAGAAGAATCTGCTGAAATTGAGCCAAGACTGTCATTTACTTAACTAAATCAAAGACCTCTTGATCCCCAATCAGATCATAATAAGGAAAGGACATTCATACAGCACTTGTAAGGCTTAAATCTAATTTTGAGGGGGAGGGGTGTGATTCTGATTCATATTAAAACTATAGGCAATAAGGTGGTCCAGGGAAGGTGTGTTTCTTGGGATAACTTTCTTAGCAATCTCTTGAGGAAATTGTTAGTCTTTTCTCCCATACCCTAAAGACTGAGATCTTCAGGCACAGTGGAGATGGTATTGTATTTATTGTGCCATAGAAACCCTTTGAGTGACAGCTGACTTGAAAGAGAGACTATGGTAACTTTGCAGGCTTTCAGAAATGTCTTCAGAACTGAAGTTCTGAGAAGAGCTTCATTTGTGGCCGTCTCAGTTCTGCAAAGAAATGTTTCTACCTAATTGTTAAAGGCCTCTACCCAAACTAGGAGGTACTGAATACCTTTAACTTTTGACATGTATATGAGTCTAACTGCCTGTCTTCCTCTGGGTAGCTTCCCCATCTTTAAAGGAAGTGGGAGTCCCTGGCTTACATGATTGTTTTTAAGACAAAGTTCACCAACCCCCAAAATATTCTTGTCTCTTGACTGTCACTTCCAGTAAACAAATGGTAAACAAACGGTGAGCTGTCTGTAGAGTTTTATCTCTCCCCAGATGGAAGGCCTAATGTAGTGTTTCAAGGAGCTTCCACTAGCTTGGGGCTAGCAGAAGAATTTTATCTTCCTTAGATTCAAGTTATCTGGATGCTGGATAATATAACCTCAGAAAAGTATCCATTCAGGCTCTTCAGGTGAATACTGGGGTTTGATCTCTTGTGGGGGTTCTCCCCAAAGTAAAGAAGCTTCCAAAGCCTCAAGTGATGGGGTCCTTTTAGTTGCTGATTGGGTTGCTAGGTTTTTTATTAAAATTTATTTATTTACTTGAAAGTCAGAGTTACACAGAGAGAGAAGGGGGGGGGAGGTCTTCCATCTGATGGTTCACTCCCCAATTGGCTGCAATGGCCAGAGCTGTGCCAATCTGAAGCCAGGAGCCCGGAGCTGCTTCTAGGTCTCCCATGTGGGGCAGGGGCCCAAGGACTTGGGCCATCTTCTACTGCTTTCCCAGGCCATAGCAGAAAGCTGGATTGGAAGAGGAGCAGCCAGGTCTTGAACTGGTGCTCATACGGGATGCCAGCGCTTCAAGCCAGGGCTTTATCCTGCTGCACCACAGCACCAGCCCCCTTATTAACCCTTCATATATTAAAGATAATAACCTTTTGTGTGCTACATTTGAAGTATCTTTTTCCTAGCTTGTATGTCTTTTGAATACTTAAAAAAAAATGGTTGTTTTGGAATTTTAAATTTCATCTGGTGGCCGGCTTTTTGCCTGGTGTTCTGACACCGGAGTCCTACAGTGGAGTACCTGGGTTCAATTCCTGGCTCTGGCTCCTGACTCCAGCTTCCTGCTGATATAGATCCTGGGAGCGGCAGTGATGGCTCAAGTCAATGGTTTTCTGCCACCCATCTGGGAGACCTGGTTGAATTCCTGGGTACTGGGAATTTGGGGGAGTTGAACCAATGAATGAGAGCACACTCGCTTTCCTTCTCTCTCTTCTATCTCTCAAATAAATAAATTAGTTATAAATATTCATTCAGTACAATATACTGATATTTTTATGATTTATTTCATAGCTTTATAAAAACAGTAACATTGTTATTTTTCTGAATGCAGAGAGAATAGAAAGAATCACACAGCGGTTCTCCACCCACATAACTTTAACTGACAACAAGAAGGTGGTATCTGTGTGTAGATAGCAAATGCAGTAGTAAAAATTGCCTCCAACTCGTTTTCTGTGAGATGTTCTTTCTGATTTCTCCCAGAGAAAGCACAAGGTGTATTTACAAATAGTTTCACCTGTCCTGTACCTTGCATTTAATCATTAAAAACATTTTGAAGATACTACTTCCTTATGGGCAGTGTACACCTGCTGTGTGCATATGCCATAATTGTCTACCACTGGCTGTATGGTTTTTTTTTATTTTTTTAGATCTATTTATTTATTTGAAAGTCAGAGTTACACAGAGAGAAGAGAGGCGGGGGGTGGGGGGTCTTCCATCTGCTGGTTCACTCCCCAATTGGCCGCAATGGCCAGAGCTGCACCGATCAGAAGCCAGGAGCCCGGAGCTTCTTCTCGGTCTCCCATACGGGTGCAGGGGCCCAAGGAGTTGGGCCATCTTCCACTGCTCTGCTTTGTCAGGCCATAGCAGAGAGCTGGATCAGAAGTGGAGCAGCCAGGTCTCGAACCAGCACTCATATAGGATGCTGGTGCTTCAGGCCAGGGTGTTAACCTGTTGCACCACAGTGCAGGCCCCTGGATATGTTTTATAGCTACACATGCACAGACAGACCTTCAGCCTTTTCCAGGTGGTTCTATAGATTTTAAGCTAAGTTTTCCACCTCCAGAGGTTTAAGAAGTACACATTTTTTTTTCCTTTCAGGGTGCGAAATCCCTCTTTGTGCCCAGGACCCCCCCCCTTTTTTTTTTGACAGGCAGAGTTAGTGAGAGAAAGACAGAGAGAAAGGTCTTCCTTCCATTAGTTCACCCCTCCAGTGGCCACTACGGCTGGCGTGCAGCGCCGATCCGAAGCCAGGAGCCAGGTGCTTCCTCCTAGTCTTCCATGCGAGTGCAGGGCCCAAGCACTTAGGCCATCCTCCACTGCCCTCCCGGGCCACAGCAGAAAGCTGGCCTGGAAGAGGAGCAACCGGGACAGAAGCAGCGCCCCAACTGGGACTAGAACCTGAGGTGCCAACAGGTGGAGGATTAGCCTAGTGAGTCATGGTGCCAGCCAGCCTGGTGAGCCATGGTGCCAGCCCCAGGACACTCTTGAGATGTAATTAGCAGAAGACAAATGTCTGCATCAGAATGATGGGACATAAAAAGGGCTTGGGAATTGTGAAGACTTAACTTTGTGTTTTAAAACAAGGGTGATTTTTAAAGTTGTCTTTTGGGAAACATGTTGAAATACCATCACTTCCTCATAATTGCACATTTCACAGCTTAATTCATCCATCATCCTGCAAGGCAGTGTTTAATCATAACAAGAATCACAAATCTTACTCACAGACAGGTAAAAGCACCTCAGATCAAAATGAGACTGGCAGTGAAGATAGTGCCATGTCATGGAAGAAATGCGTGGAGAATAATTGATGATAAACTGTATCTCACAACCCCAGCTGCTCTACAGACGGGCATCTGCTGATACTGGTGTGACAGTTTCCATTTCTGTCCTATAATGAAGCCCTCGGCCTCCACTCTTTAGCATTTCTTGGACCTAAGCTTGGCCGGTTTGCTCAGGAGCTGTGTCCCTTGGATATTTTGTCCCCAGAGTGAGGATTAAAAATGCAGCCATTACCCACACTGTTTGGTTTTCTCTGTGCTTAATGAACAAAGAATGGGTCTAACCCAGTATACTAAAATGTGTTTGACCTGGAGAAACTGTAAACAATGAAATCTGCTACAATTGCCCTGTGTTCAAAACATTTGGATAGAAGCTAAAGCAGTCAGTAGTCAGGTTTTTGACAGAATAGATTTTTCACAGGGCTCCCTGAAGTGTTTGGTCTTTATTTTTTTACAGTTTTTTATTATTCATTTGAAAGGCACAATAACAGAAAGATGGGGAGAGACAGAGCAAAAGAGATCTTCCATCCACTGGTTCACTTCCCAAATGACTGCAACAGCCAGGACTGAGCCAGTCTGAAGCCAGGAGCCCTGAACTCCCATGTGGGTGCAGGGGCCCAAGTACTTGGGCCATCATTCACTGCTTTCCCAGGCATGTTAGCAGGGAGCTAGATGAGAAGGCGGAGCAGCTGGGACTTGAACCTGCGCTCCGATAGGCAATGCTGGCATTTCAAGTGGCAGCGTAATCTGCCATGCCACAACACTCATCCCAGTGTTTGGTCTTTAAAATTCTTTATTTCATACTAAATACTCAAATCAATGCAGACAAATGCAGGTCGCATTTTTGCTAAACATGTTATTTTCCTTTTTTTTTTAAATTTATTTATTTTATTTGAAAGGCAGAGTTAGAGAGGCAGAGGCAGAGCAAGAGAGAGAGAAGTTTTCCATCGCTGGTTCACTCCCCAAATGGCTGCAATGGCTGGAGCTTTGCCGATCTGAAACCAGGAGCCAGGAGCTTCTTCTGGGTCTCCCATGGGGTTGCAGGGGCCCAAGGACTTGGGCCATCTTGTATTGCTTTCCCAAGCCATAGCAGAGAACTGAGCAGCTGGGACTTGACTGGTGCCCACATGGGATGCCGGCACTGCAGGCGGAAGCTTTACTCAATATGCCACAGTGCCAGTCCCTGAACATGTTATTAAAACATAAACTTGTTAGGGCTCTTTGGACTCCTGTCCTCCACTCTGTAGCACAGTGTGGCTCAGGTGCCTTTGGTTCAGGAAGATGGTTCCTCATGAATTGATTGCATGGGAGGAACTGAAAATAGAAATGTGCATTTTTCCAAAACAACGTTGTGATGACCCAAATGGCTCACTGGGCTTCTGAAAGCCAGGCCATTTTGTGCCCAGGGTACAGTCACAAGATATGGGCTACAGAGCCCTTAAAGGGTGTACCTGTCCCTGGATGCTGACACTGCTCATCCCCAGATGGCTCGTGAGTGGCACAGCCCTGGTCATGCCTCTCTCATACCCGCCAGGATGCTGCCTCTGTAGGACTGAGCAGGTGCTGTTTGGAATTTCTCTGTCTTACTAAGACTGTGTGACTGTGCTCGACCAGCTTTTCCCCCTGCCCAGGGAAAACACTCGTGGGTACACCGCCTGCTTTCCCCTGGGGACTACATCTCTTTCCTCTGTGTAAGGCAAGGGGAAAGTCCTCTGTGGAATGTGCCTTCAGGCTGTGGGGCCAGGCCTTACTTCAATCAGGCAAAGCTTAGCAGCAGCCAGGCTGACTCTCCTGGAAAACCAAGGCATCCCCACTTTGTGTTACTGGGTACAGTCTAGAAAGCTTACCCAAATAGCAGGGGTGATTGTGTGTTGGTCATTAGCAGGGCCCTTCAGATTCACCTGCTTCCAGGAATACATAAACGGCCGCAAATCCGGCCCCAGGTGTTCCAAGGAAGGAGGCCACACCTTGGAATCCTCAGCCATCCCTTTATTTTTTAACTTTTATTTAATGAATATAAATTTCCAAAGTACAGCTTATGGATTACAATGGCTTCCCCTCCATAACTTCCCTCCCACCCGCAACCCTCCCCTTTCACGCTCCCTCTCCCCTTCCATTCACATCAAGATTCATTTCAATTCTCTTTATATACAGAAGATCAGTTTAGCATACATTATGTAAAGATTTCAACAGCTTGCACCCACATAGAGACACAAAGTGAAATATACTGTTTGAGTACTAGTTATAGCATGAAATCACAATGTACAGCACATTAAGGACAAAGATCCTACATAAGCAGTAAGTGCACAGTGACTCCTGTTGTTGACTTAACAAATTGACACTCTTGTTTACGGAATCAGTAATCACCCTAGGCCTTGTCAGGAGTTGCCAAGGCTATGGAAGCCTTTTGAGTTCACCGACTCTGATCATATTTAGACAAGGTCATAGTCAAAGTGGAAGTTATCTCCTCCCTTCAGAGAAAGGTACCTCCTTCTTTGAAGACCTGTTCTTTCCACTGGGATCTCACTCACAGAGATCTTTCATTTTTTCATTTAGGGTTTGTTGTGTGTTTTTTTTTTTTTTTTTTTTTCTGCAGGAGGGTCTTGGCTTTCCATACCTGAAATACTCTCATGGGCTTTTCAACCAGATCCGCATGCCTTAAGGGCTGATTCTGAGGCCAGAGTGCTGTTTAGGACATCTGCCATTCTATGGGTCTGCTGTGTATGTCACTTCCCATGTTGGATCATTCTCTCCCTTTTTTATTCTATCAGCTAGTATTTGCAGACACTAGTCTTGTTTATGTGCTCCCTTTGACTCTTAGTCCTATCATTATGATCAATTGTGAACAGAAATTGATCACTGGGACTAGTGAGATGGCATTGGTACATGCCACCTTGATGGGATTGAATTGGAATCCCCTGGTATGTTTCTAACTCTACTGTTTGAGGTAAGTCAGCTTGAGCATGTCCCGAATTGCACATCTCTTCCCTCTCTTATTCCCACTCTTATATTTAACAGTGATCACTTTTCAGTTAAGTTTCAACACTTAAGAATAACTATGTATTGATTACAGTATTCAACCAAAAGTATTAAGTAGAAAAAATGAAAAAAATACTAAGAGGGATAACGTATTAAGTTGTTCATCAACAGTCAGGGCAAGGGCTGATCAAGTCACCATTTCTCATAGTGTTCATTTCAGTTTAACAGGTTTCCTTTTTGGTGCTCAGTTAGTTGTTACCTATCAGGGAGAACATTTGATATTTGTCCCTTTGAGATTGGCTTATTTCACTCAGCATAATGTTTTCCAAATTCCTAACAGGGATCACTTTTCAGTTAAAATTTAAACACCTAAGAATAATTGTGTCTTAATTACAGAGTTCAACAATAGTACTAGAACAAAAAAATACTAAAATGGATAAAGTATTACATTGTACATAAACCATCAGGACAAGAGCTGATCAAGTCACTGTTTCTCATAGTGTCCATTTCACTTCAACAAGTTTCCCCTTTGGTGCTCAGTTAGTTGTTGCCAATCAGGGAGAACATATGACATTTGTCCCTTTGGGACTGGCTTAATTCACTCAGCATGATGTTTTCCAAATTCCTCCATCTTGTTGCAAATGACCAGGTTTCATTGTTTTTGACTGCTGTATAGTATTCTATAGAGTACATGTCCCATAATTTCTTTATCCAGTCTACTGTGGATGGGCATTTGGGTTGGTTCCAGGTCTTAGCTATTGTGAATGGAGCTGCAATAAACATTAATGTGCAGACAGCTTGTTTGTTTGCCAATTTCATTTCCTTTGGGTAAATTCCAAGGAGTGGGATGGCTGGGTTGAATGGTAGGGTTATATTCAGGTTTCTGAGGTATCTCCAGACTGACTTCCTTAGTGGCTTAACCAGTTTGCATTCCCACCAACAGTGGGTTAGTGTCCCTTTTTCCCCACATCCTCGCCAGCATCTGTGTTGGTAGATTTCTGAATGTGAGCCATTCTAACCGGGGTGAGGTGAAACCTCCTTGTGGTTTTGATTTACATTTCCCTGATTGCTAGTGATCTTGAACATTTTTACATGTGCCTGTTGGCCATTTGGATTTCCTCTTTTGAAAAATGTCTATTGAGGTCCTTGGCCCATCTCTTAAGTGGGTTGTTTGTTTTGATCTTGTGGAGTTTCTTGATCTCTTTGTAGATTCTGGTTATCAACCCTTTATCAGTTGCATAGTTTGCAAATATTTTTTCCCATTCTGTCGGTTGCCTCTTCACTTTCCTGACTGTTTCTTTTGAAGTACAGAAACTTCTCAATATGATGGAATCCCAATTGTTAATTTTGGTTTTGACTGCCTGTGCTTCTGGGGTATTTTCCAAGAAGTATTTGCTGGTACCTATATCTTGCAGGGTTTTTCCAATGCTCTCTAATAATTTGATGGTGTCGGGTCATAGATTTAAGTCTTCAATCCATGTTGAGTGACTTTTTGTGTAAGGTGAAAGGTAGGGGTCTTGCTTCATGATTGTGCATGTGGAAATCCAATTTTCCCAGCACCATTTATTGCATAGACTGTCCTTACTCCAGGGATTGGTTTTGGATCCTTGATCAAATATGAGTTGGCTGTAGATGTTTGGATTGATTTCTGGTGTTTCTATTCTGTTCCATTGGTCTATCCATCTATTTCTGTAACAGTACCATGCTCTTTTGATAACAACTGCCCTGTAGTATGTCCTGAAATCTGGTATTGTGATGCCTCCGGTTTTGTTTTTGTTGTACAAGATTGCTTTAGCTATTCGAGGTCTCCTGTGTCTCCATATGAATTTCAGCATCATTTTTTCCAGATCTGAGAAGAATATCTTCGGTATCTTGATTGGTATTTCATTGAATGTATAAATTGCTTTTGGGAGAATGGACGCTTTGATGATATTGATTCTTCCAATCCATGAGCATGGAAGATTTTTCCATTTTTTGGTATCCTCTTCTATTTCTTTCTTCAAGGTTTTGTAATTTTCATTGTAGAGATCTTTAACGTCCTTGGTTAAGTTTATTTCAAGGTATTTGATTGTTTTGTAGCTATTGTGAAAGGGATTGATCTTAGAAGTTCTTCCTCAGCCATGGCATTGCCCGTGTATACAAAGGCTGTTGATTTTTGTGCATTGATTTTATATCCTGCCACTTTTCCAAACTCCTCTATGAGTTCCAATAGTCTCTTAGTAGAGTTCTTTGGGTCCCCTAAGTAAAGAATCATATCATCTGCAAAGAGGGATAGTTTGAGTACTTCCTTCCCAATTTGTATCCATTTAATTTCTTTTTCTTGCCTAATAGCTCTGGCTAGATCTTCCAGAACTATATTGAATAGCAGTGGTGAGACTGGGCATCCCTGTCTGGTACCAGATCACAGTGGAAGTGCTTCCAACTTTTCCCCATTCAATAAGATGTTGGCCGTGGGTTTTTCATAAATTGCTTTCATTGTATTGAGGAAGGTTCCTTCCATACCCAGTTTGCTTAGAGTTTTCATCATGAAAGGGTATTGTATTTTATCAGAGAGAATCAAAGAAATAGTCGCCACTCGTCCAGCCCTACAAAAGATGCTTAAAGATGTGTTACACACAGAAACACAGAAACACGATCATCAATATGAAACAAGATAAATGAAGGAAACCTCACAGCAAAAGATCATAGGAAGTTCACAGCATATATTCGAAAATATCTTTGGTGCCGGCACCGTGGCTCAATAGGCTAATCCTCCGCCTTGCGGCGCCGGCACACCGGCTTCTAGTCCCGGTCGGGGCGCCGGATTCTGTCCTGGTTGCCCCTCTTCCAGGCCAGCTCTCTGCTGTGGCCAGGGAGTGAAGTGGAGGATGGCCCAAATGCTTAGGCCCTGCACCCCATGGGAGACCAGGATAAGTACCTGTCTCCTGCCTTCTGATCAGCACTGTGCACCGGCCACAGTGCACCGGCCGTACTGGCCATTGGAGGGTGAACCAACGGCAAAGGAAAATCTTTCTCTCTGTGTCTCTCTCACTGTCCACTCTGCCTGTAAAAAAAAATGAACATGTAGAGTAGATCTCATTTAGGTAAAAAAAAAAAAAAAAAGAAAAAGAAAAAGAAAATATCTTTGGCAAATGGCAGGGAAAAGTTACTACTTATCAATAGTCACATTGAATGTTAATGGCCTGAACTGTCCAGTTAAAAGGCACCGATTGGCTGATTGGGTTAAGAAACAAAACCCATCTATTTGCTTCTTACAAGAAACACATCTTTCCAAGGAAGATGCATACAGACTGAAAGTGAAAAGCTGGAAAAAGATATACCATGCCAACAGAAATTAAAAAAAAAAAAAGCTGGCATAGCCATCTTAATATCAGACAACATAAACTTTACCACAAAAACTGTTAGGAGAGACAAAGAGGGGCACTATATAATGATTAAGGGATCAACTCAACAGGAAGATATAATGATTATGCATATATATGCACCTAATTACAGTGCACCAGCTTATTTAAAAGATTTGTTAAGGGACTTTAAGGGAGACTTAGACCCTAATACAGTAGTACTGGGGGACTTCAATACTCCACTCTCAGAAATAGACAGATCAACAAGAGAGAAGATCAACAAAGAGACAGTAGATTTTAACAACACTATAGCCCAAATGGACCTAACAGATATCTACAGAACTTTTCATCCTTCACGTAAAGCATTTACTTTCTTCTCAGCAGTACATGGAACCTTCTCTAGGATTGACCACATACTAGGCCATAAAGCAAGTCTCAGCAAATTCAAAAGAATTAGAATCATACCATGCAGCTTCTCAGACCATAAAGGAATGAAGTTGGAAATTAGCAACTCAGGAACCCCTAGTGTATGCAAACACATGGAGATTGAACAACATGCTCCTGAATGAACAATGGGTCATAGAAGAAATTAAAAGAGAAATCAAAAATTTTCTGGAAGTAAATGAGGATAACAGCACAACATACCAAAACTTATGGGATACAGCAAAAGTAGTGTTAAGAAGAAAGTTTATATCAATAGGGGCCTACATCAAGAAATTGGAAAGGCACCAAATAGATGAGCTTTCAATGCATCTCAAGGATCTAGAAAATCTGCAGCAAACCATACCCGAATCTAGTAGGAGAAGAGAAATAATTAAAATCAGAGAAGAAATCAACAGGATTGAATAAAAAAAATTGGAAAAAAACCAGCAAAACGAGGAGCTGGTTTTTTGAAAAAATAAACAAAATTGACACCCCATTGGCCCAACTAACTAAAAAAAGAAAAGACCCAAATCAATAAAATCAGAGATAAAAAAGGAAATGTAACAACAGACACCACAAAAATAAAAAGAATCATCAGAAATTACTACAAGGACCTGTATGCCAGCAAACAGGGAAACCTATCAGAAATGGATAGATTCCTGAACACATGCAACCTACCTGAATTGAACCAGGAAGACATAGAAAACCTAAACAGACCCATAACTGAGACAGAAATTGAAACAGTAATAAAGGCCCTCCCAACAAGGAAAACCCCAGGACCAGATGGATTTACTGCTGAATTCTACCACACATTTAAAGAACTAACTCCAATTCTTCTCAAGCTATTCAGAGCAATCAAAAAGGAAGGAATCCTCCCCAATTCTTTCTATGAAGCCAGCATGACCTTAATTCCTAAGCCGGAAAAAGATGCAGCACTGAAAGAGAATTACAGACCAATCTCCCTGATGAACGTAGATGCAAAAATCCTCAATAAAATTCTGGTCAATAGAATGCAACAAAACATCAGAAAGATCATCCACCAAGACCAAATGGGATTTGTCCCTGGTATGCAGGGATGGTTCAATGTGCGCAAAACAATCAATGTGATACCCCACATTAACAGACTGCAGAAGAAAAACCATATGATTATCTCAATAGATGCAGAGAAAGCATTTGATAAAATACAACACCCTTTCATGATGAAAACTCTAAGCAAACTGCCCAGCCCAAAGCAGGCATTGAGGAGTGAACCCACAGATGGGAGCTGTCTCTGTATCTCAAATAAATAAATACATGCATACATAAAAATGTTAGTTCTGAATGCCATTGTCCCTGGCACAAGAGGGCTCAGAGTGCACCTGGGCCGGGTGCACAGAGAACCCAGACTACCCTGTAGCACCTACCATCTCTACCATCAGCCTCTACTGCTTGTCAGGAAGATAACAGCTTTCCACCTGTCACACAGTGCCATTATGTAAATGAAAAAAATGGGACAACATGTGGGAAATGTATGTGGTTGTTTTCACTCGGTGGAAGTGGACTACACACTTTCCCTGCGGTCTGCAGGTGCTAGGTGCTGGGCAGGTCATGGTGTCAGAGGGAAATGAGGCCTGATCCCAAGCTGCTGCAGTCCAGAGAGGCTGAGCGAGCCATGAACCTACAGCCATGGTGCTATGTTGCAAGTACCAAGAGGACTAGGTCTCGGGACCAGGAGTCTGCCGAGGACATCTTTCTTGAACTGGGAAGGTGAGGTTGAATGGTTAGTTGTGTTATGGGTGTAAGTGTCTTAATTTTTATTCCAAGTTCTTGTGCCCCTCCCCAAATAAGGATTTAAAGCAGAGGCGTAAGTACAGTGCACAAGTGAGAGCAGAATTTATTTTTTATTATTATTTATTTACTTGAAAGTCAGAGTTACACAGAGAGAGAAGTAGAGGCAGAGAGAGAGAGAGAGGTCTTCCATCCACTGGTTCACTCCCCAATTGACCGCAATGGCCAGAGCTGCGCCGATCTGAAGCGAGGAGCCAGGAGCTTCTTCTAGGTCTCCCACATGGGTGCAGGAGCCCAAGGACTGGATGGGAAGTGGAACAGCTGGATGGGAAATGGAGCAGCTGGGTCTCAAACCAGTGCCCAAATGGGATGCTGGCACTGCAGGAAGCAGCTTTACCTGCTATGCCACAGCACCAGCCCTGAGAGCAGAATTTATTTACGAGAGAGAATGAGCAATCAGGTATGACTGTGGACCACCCGTACAGAGAGGTGCCCGTCGTGTGAGTGCCAGAGCATTGCCTATCAGGAGGGAGAGTGGGAGGAGACCAGGGAAGGGCCCATAACTGTGGGAGAAAAGGGGCTGCTCCCACGTGACCCATCCTTTCATGAGTTCCGGGGTGGTACCCTACTTGACCATTCAGATGGGTGGGGTTTAGTGCATGTGGGGCTTTCTGGGGGTTATGGGTGTCTCCATGTGGCACTTAACTTCCATGTGGCCATCTTCCTCTGCTTTTCCATGCACATTAGCAGAGAACTATATTGGAAGTGGAGCAGCGGGTTCTTGAACCAGCTCACATATGGGTTGCTGCTTACACTTTTGTGGCTTTACCTGCTATGCCACAATGCCAGCCCCCATAAACATTCTTAAAATATTTTTTATTGGAAAGGTAAAATTTGAGAGAGAAGGAGGAGGGGAAATCAAAAGATCAATATCTTGGGGCCGGTGCTGTGGCGAATGGGTTAAAGCCCTGGCCTGAAGCACTGGCATCCCATATGGGCACTTGTTCGAGACCTGGCTGCTCCACTTCTGTTCCAGCTCTCTGCTATGCCCTGGGAAAGCAGTGGAAGATGGCCCAAGTCCTTGGGCCCCTGCACCCACGTGGGAGACCTGGAAGAAGCTCCTGGCTCCTGGCTTCGGATGGGCACAGCTCTGGCCATTGCGACCAATTGGGGAGTGAACCATCGGATGGAAGACCTCTCTCTCTATGCCTTTCCTCTCCCTGTGTAACTGACTCTCAAATAAATAAATAAATAAATCTTAAAAAAAGAAAGATCAATATCTTCCATCCACTGTTTCTTTCCCCAAATGGCTACAACACCAGGGCTCAGTCAGGCCAAAGCCAGGAGCCTGAAACTCCATATGGGTCTCCCATGTGGTGGCAGGGGCCCAAGCACTTGGGCCATCATCTGCTGGTTTTCCAAGCATATTAGCAGGGAGCTGGACTGGAAGTGGAGGATCCAGGATTTGAATCGGTCCCCATATGGGATGCTGGCATCACAAGTGGTAGCTCAGCTCCCTGGGCCACAACGCCGGCTCTGAAAATAAATAGACATTTTTAAAAAAATTACCAAATGCCCTATATCTGTATTTCATTGTAAGTTGATGATCTGCCTCATCTCTGCTAAGATATTTGTGGGGAGGATCTAAGACATATATCCAAGGAGTTGGAAGTGCCCCCAAGTTGTGGAAATCCCAAGTCCTTCTGGCCACCTCTGAAAGTGCATGTCTGTCCACCAAGCAGTGCTTCCCTGTATTAGAGTGTCACTAGGTAGTCAATTTACAGTCATTTTAAACTGTTGAGACCCTCTTGGTAATCTCAAATTATGATTTTTTAGCTTATACTAGATTAAAATAAGAACCCTAAAAGGATAATCATCTGACTCAGTTTCTATCATTAACTTCAAGTTGCAATATCATGCTTATGCAGTACAGAGAAATGGGATAGCGTCTCAAGTTTATCCATAGGTAGATATTTGTCAGGGTGCCTATTTTAGGCTTGAATTCACTCAATAGGAATTCACTGATGCCTTCTGGCCAGGTGTGAGCACGCAAGAGCTTCAGCAGAAATTGCCCTTACAGCCTGCACCCAAGAAACTCACTCTAGAGGCTTGTGCCCAACTCTAAGATATTGTACAGAGTAAATCCAGTGGCCAGCATTTGCTGTAGTAATTAAGATGCCACTTGGGACATCAAGTCCCAGCTCTGCTCTGATTCCTGCTGATGTCACTCTGGGAGACAGCTGGTGATGGTCACCCATGTGGGAGACCCAGATTGAGTTCCAAGCTCCTGGCTTCAGCCTGGTCTAGTCCTGTCTGCTCTGGGCTCTTCAGCAAATGTCTGTCTCTTTCTATGTCTCTGTCTTTTGTTTTAATACAAAATATCAAGAGCATTGCAAACAGAAAGAGAATATTTCCAACTGAGCTCAATGTGGACCAACTACAGTTTCATCCCTTACTGACATGTAGTGAAAAAAGGACACAGTTAAATGAATGGCCTTTTTTCTTCTGCAAAAATCATCAAATCCCTGGATTTTAGCCTGGTACTATAAATTTGAAATAATTGAAAATATTGAATTACCATTAGTCCATTTTTATGTAATAGTATTTCGCATCATTTTTGAAATCCTGGGTCTGGATCAACAATAAAAGGATAGAAATAATATTTTTTAAAAGTTTATATGAAACCTAGAAGGAGGTACAGAAGGTACTTCTTTAGTCTTTTTTCTTTAAAGATTTATTTGTTTATTTGAAAGGCAGAGTAACCAGGTGAACCAGCGCTCTATTCTGGGATCCTGATGTCCCAACACAGTGATGTTAAACACAGTGGTTTAAGCCACTGTGCCACAGCACCTACCTCCTTCTTCTATTTTGATGCACTCATAGGATGTTTCCAGTGGTTATCTTTTGTTATCTTAGAACAGCTTAAAGCATGCTTTCAAGGGTGTGAGACTGTATTTTTAACTTGTGTTAGAAAAATACAACAAAGTTTCCATGGTTAAGAATTTAGTACACTAATAAGCACTGTGATTTTCATGAAACCGAAGCCTTTGTTTAATCACCTTCTCTGCTGGAACAGACTGGAAGAGCTCATCTGTCTGCTTTATTATCCTGTTTCCTTCCATCTGAAGACCTCTGTGGTTTCCCTTTTTTCTGTGATTCTAACCCAGCTTAGTAATACAGGAGATAATCTGATGACATTACGTATACTTCCACTGTGTGCTACAAAGATTTGCCCAACCCTTGCCTCTCTTTTCCCCCACAGGGTGACCTTCTAAATTTATAGTCAGTTATTTGCAAATCATGGGATTAGAGCCTTTGGACTGTCTTGGGTCAGACACAGGTCTTGTTCTCTAAAGACAGCTAATGTGTAAGTACACTGTACTTGGTTCGTGAACTCCTATCAATTTTATTTTAGGATTACTCCAAGGTCATTGCTTACCATTCAGGAGGATCCAGGTGATCCTGAGAGAGGTTTCCAGCCTGCTCCCACAGCTCTGTCTTTAGAAGGGTGTGAAGGAGTCACTGCTGATGAGGATATGTCAGAGGTGGGGAGGCAGGAGGGGCCCATTGACCCTGCGGTGTCACTGATTCTTCTTTACAGGGCTGAGTGATCTTCTCTAGAAAGCCACCAATCTCTGCTGAGTCCCCATTTCAAAGCCTGGGTTTTATCCCCTGAAACACCAAGTGTCTGTTTTGGAGCGAGCTTGGGGCAGACAGAGGCTGAGGCTCTGATGAGCACAGACCAGTGGTAAAGAGGAGCCCTCTGCAGTTCCCTGGTGCAACTTTTCTATATTCTTCCTGCTTAGAGGGAAAGAATAACATGGCCACATCAGCCAGGAGTAAAACTTTCTAAAAAGTGCCCAGCCAAGCACTTGGGCTTCTTCCCCATCACCTCCTTTTAAGATGGCCTGGCTTCAAGCTTGGTGCTTTTCCATGGCCACACTGTTGGGAGAGCCAGCCCAGGAAAGACAACAAGGAGGGACGCAGAGGCCAGCTGATCTCCAGTAGGAGCTGCTCCTGCCTGCCTTCTTCTGTCACCTTGAGAAGAATACTAGAGCTCCAATGGTTTCACATGAACCAGCCTTCTCACCTTCCTGGATGCTGCAGATTAAATTATCCTAAGATGCTTCATGTCAAATCTTGCAACAAATCATAGTTGGAGCAGGTGGCCAGATGGTTTAATAATAGTGGCTCAATGCTGATAGTAATTAAAGAGATTGCAGAGATGCTCCAGGCAGCTCTCCTAGACAGGTGGAGGATTTGACAGGTGAGTGATGTAAAGTCATGCTTGTCAGCCACTCTTGGAACCAACAGAAGTTTCAGTGAGTACTTCACTGATCTCCCCTGAGCAGTGACCGTCCACTCAGATTCCTTCTGGGTCAGGGTAACTCCTGTCTTTTCATCCTGCAGCTCCTGCACCTTTGGCCTCCCTTACCCATTTTAATCATATCCAGGAATTTCTGATTTTTGTCTTTTGAGTTTTATTTCTTAAGTGCACTTAGATCTTTGTGGAGAAAGAGTTTCTTGGCTTCTTTTTTTTAAAGCAATTTATTTGAAACAAAGAGAGACATACACACACACAGAGAGAGAGAGAGAGAGAGAGAGAGAGATCTTCCATCTACTGGTTCATTCCCTCTAAATCCCACAAGAGCCAGGATCTCAGAACTCATCTGGAGTGCAGTTCAGTCTGGGTTTCACTTGTGGGTGGCAGGGACCCAAGAACTTGACCATCATTGCTGCCTCCCATGGTGTGCATTCGCAGGAAACTGGGATGGAGTGGAGTTGGAGTTGGGACTCAAGCCCAGCTGTCTTGATAGGGAACGTGAACATCCCACACAGCATCTTCACCATTGAAGATGGCTTCTCATTTTGAGGGGGAATTTCTTTTTAATCCTAGGCAAACTCCCAATCGATCTGTTGGAAACTAGATGTCCTTTTAAGTAGCTGATATGTGATTCATACACAAAGCCAAAAGAAATTTTGAGCAATCTTTTGAGAAAGTTTCAGCACTCTCTTATTGAAGTTTATGATGCCATTTCATTCTGGCTCAGTCCTCTCCCCCACCCCCAACCCCCGGTCCCCCCAGCATGTAGCTGAGTTTAAAGTAAGGTGACTACCAAGTGACCCGCACATCCAAGGACTTCTGTCTTTGGATGCAAGTGGAAAAACTCTGTTTCCATACTAAACAAATTCAAAACTATCTTGTAGGTAGCTGGTACAAATTGTCAGAAGGGATTAGTTAATTGTATGTTTCTTATAATCTAGAAGATAATGTAAATATATATTTTGAGTATTTTAGGAGGAAGACATTTAAAAAGTAACTCACCAAAGCAGTCATTTGTGATTTTCTTGACTTGTATGGAACACATCAAGGTCAGTGGCAGATTTCAGCATATGAGTATGATCCACGAAACATTGAAAATCTGTGTATTATAATTTTAGGTGTGAATGCCTTATGTATACTAAAGTTGTGAGGTGAGGCATGGAGAGAAGGAGGAGGAAGAGGCAGAGGTAGAAGAGGAGAAAGAGGAGAAGGCAAGACATTATTGTTGCTTTCTGTGAATGATGACCCGCAAGTCGGGCAGTGGACAGCCCTTTTGGTCCGTAGCAGTTTTGGTTGGAGGTAGGGATGGGAAATGGCTTTGTTTGTTTGTTTTTCTGTGGTTATGGGTAAAGCCGAGACCCTGAGTGAACCAGGCCACAGTTTGGGTTGAAGACTGCCATGCTGAGGGAAATAATGGTTTTCTGGGTCAAGCCAAAGATACGGGGAACCAGATGATCTGAAATGAGCTTGGAAAGCTTTATGACATGGTCTAGAAAATCTGTAAGACCACAGACCGAGTGTCCAGGGAATCAAGGCTCATGGAATGAGAGCTTATTTGTGGTCATAACAGGCTGAGACCCCATTTTTGGAGAGGTGGACTGGGTAGGATTTCCTTATGCCTCATCTGAGCAGGAAATAAATGAAGGCCTTTGGAGTTGCACTGGTGTGTGTGGAAGAGCCACTGTTAATTTGGAAAGAAAGAAAAAAAAGATGGAGGGAGCAGCAATGTCTAGCTTCATGACAGAGCCATGGAAAGTGAGCTGCTCTGTCAGGAATCATCCCTGGATATTAAGTTACTTAAAGACAACTACTCTGAGTTGGAGGACTTACACCACCTGATTTTTTTCCCCAGAGGTTCATTTATTTATTTGAAAGTCAGAGTTACACAGAGAGTGATGGAGAGGCAGAGAAAGAGAGAGAGAGAGAGAGATCTTCCATCTGCAGGTTCACACTCCAGTTGGCCACAACGGCTGGAACTGAGCCAATCCAAAGCCAGGAGCCAGGAGCTTATTCCAGATCTTCCACACAGGTGCAGGGCCCCAAGGACCTGGGCCATCTTCTACTGCTTTCCCAGGCCATAGCAGAGAGCTGGATTGGAAATGAAGCAGCTAGAACTCAAACCAGTGCCTCTGTGGGATGCTGGCGCTGCAGGTGGCAGCTTTACCCATTATACCACAGGTGCTGGCCCCTTACACAACCTGATTTGAACAGTTACTTTGAAGCCATGTCAATCAAGACCATGTGGAAAGTATAGACAAGTAGACCAATAGAACAGAATAGATACACCTATATTGTCACTTGATTTTTAGCAAGGGCACAAATGGAATTCAATGAGGAAATGAGAATATTTTCAGCTAGTGGTGCTGAAACCATTAGATGCCTGTATTCCTAAGAAGGAACCTTGACTCATACCACATACCACATGCACATGAGTTTACTTGACATGGATTCAAATGTAGTAGCTGAAGCTATAAAATCTTACTAAGAAAGCATAGGAGCAACTCTTTGAAACTTTGGATAGCAAGGATGATTATGACAATTTGCTGGAGTTGATTTTTTTAGAGAAGTTTTGGATTCACAGCAAAACTGAGTACAAGTATGAAGATTTTCCATCTGCCCCCAGCCACCACACATGCTCAGCCTCCCCTGTTGTCAACATCCCAAGCCAGAGTGGTGGGTGTGTTACAATAATGAGCCTACACTAACACATCATTATCACCCAACGTCCACAGTTTATATTAAATTTACTCTTGTACCTTCCACGGGTGGTAAATATAGTGACATGCGCTCACCATGACAGTAATACAGAAGAGTTTCCTGCCCTAAAACTCCTCTGTGCTTTGCTTGTTCACCCCTGTCCCCCACCACTGACAGCAAAGATTTTTTTTACCATAGAAACTATATAAGAAAAAAAAT